>NC_079191.1:295411506-295660506 GCF_029499605.1 Hyla sarda
ACCTCTATGTCCACCCCTATGCAATCCCTAATTTAGGCCTCAAATGCGCATGGCGCTCTCACTTTGGAGCCCTGTCGTATTTCAAGGCAACAGTTTAGGGTCACATATGGAGTATCGCCGTACTCGGGAGAAATTGTGTTACAAATTTTGGGGGGTATTTTCTGCTTTTACCCTTTTTAAAAAAGTAAAATTTTTGGGAAAACAAGCATTTTAGGTAAAAACATTTTTTTTTTTTTTACATATGCAAAAGTCGTGAAACACCTGTGGGGTATAAAGGTTCACTTAACCCCTTGTTACGTTCTCCGAGGGGTCTAGTTTCCAAAATGGTATGCCATGTGTTTGTTTTTTTCTGTCCTGGCACCATAGGGGCTTCCTAAATGCGACATGCCCCCGAGCAAAATTTGGTCTCAAAAAGCTAAATATGACTCCTTCTCTTCTGAGCATTGTAGTTCGCCCGTAGTGCACTTCAGGCCAACTTATGGGGTACCTCCATACTCAGAAGAGATGGGGTTACAAATTTTGGGGGGTGTTTTCTGCTATTAACCCTTGTAAAAATGTGAAATTTGGGGGGGAAACACATTTTTGTGAAATCTTTTTATTTATTTTTTTACGTATGCAAAAGTCGTGAAACACCTGTGGGGTATTAAGGCTCACTTTATTCCTTGTTATGTTCCTCAAGGGGTCTAATTTCCAAAATGGTATGCCATGTGTTTTTTTTTTTTTTTTTTTTTGCTGTTCTGGCACCATAGGGGCTTCCTAAATGCAACATGCCCCCCAAAAACCATTTCAGAAAAACGTACTCTCCAAAATCCCCTTGTCGCTCCTTCGCTTCGGAGCCCTCTACTGCGCTCGCTGAACACTTTACATAGACATATGAGGTATGTCCTTACTCGATAGAAATTGGGCTACAAATATAAGTATACATTTTCTCCTTTTACCCCTTGTAAAAATTCAAAAACTGGGTCTACAAGAACATGCGAGTGTAAAAAATGAAGATTGTGAATTTTCTCCTTCACTTTGCTGCTATTCCTGTGAAACACCTAAAGGGTTAAAACGCTGACTGAATGTCATTTTGAATACTTTGGGGGGTGTAGTTTTTATAATGGGGTAATTTATGGGGTATTTCTAATATGAAGACCCTTCAAATCCACTTCAAACCTGAACTGGTCCCTGAAAAAAAGCGAGTTTCAAAATTTTGTGAAAAATTGGAAAATTGCTGCTGAACTTTGAAGCCCTCTGGTGTCTTCCAAAAGTAAAAACACGTCAATTTTATGATGCAAACATAAAGTAGACATATAGTGAAAATGTGAATAAAAAAAATATATTTGGAATATACATTTTCCTTACAAGCAGAGAGCTTCAAAGTTCGAAAAATGCTAAATTTTCAAATTTTTCATCAAATTTTGGGATTTTTCACCAAGAAAGGATGCAAGTTACCACAAAATTTTACCACTATGTTAAAGTACAATATGTCACGAAAAAACTATCTCTGAATCAGAATGATAACTAAAAGCATTCCAGAGTTATTAATGTTTAAAGTGACAGTGGTCAGAATTGCAAAATACGTCCGAGTCCTTAAGGTGAAAAAGGGGTAAGTCCTTAAGGGGTTAAGTACGTCGAAGGGGAATGCCTCCCAAACCTACACAAAGAAGATCGGGTGGGAGAAATTCCCCCAAGCACTCCGTACTAACAGCATCAGGGAAATTTACCTGAAATTGATGTCAGGAAGAGATCTGCTGGGATGGCAGAATTGTTGGGGAAGGGGGGGGGGGGTGGAGGAGGGGACTCCCTGTGTGGAAGGTTTTTTGTTTTGTTTCCCCCCCCCTCTGATTTAACCCCTTAAGGACCAAGCCCATTTTCACCGTAAGGACCAGGCCTATTTTATTTTTGCGTTTTCGTTTTTTACTCCTCGTCTTCTAAAATCCATAACTCTTTTATATTTCCATCTACAGACCCGTATAAGGGCTTGTTTATTGCGTGACCAATTGTACTTTGTAATGAAACCTCTCATTTTACCGTAAAATGTACAGCAAACCAAAAAAATAATTGTTTTTTAGGGAGGAAATTTAAATGAAAACCAAAATGTTGCACATTTAGGAGTTCTTTATTCTGTGGGTTCAATACGATTAAAATGATACCCATGGCTAGATACTTTTATATTTTTGGACCGCCTAAAAAAAAATCTAAAACTTTTTGTACTAAATCAGTATTCTAAAATAATATCGCCCTATTTTGACCACCTATAACTTTTTCATTTTTCCATATATAGGGCGGTATGAGGGCTCATTTTTTGTGCCGTCATCTGTACTTTTTTTTAGATACCACATTTGAATATATAAAACTTTTAGATCATTTTTAATAAAAAAAAATTTTGAATAAAATGTGACAAAAAAAGCAGCATTTTTTAACTTTTTTTTATTTTTTACGTTTACGCCATTCACCGTACGGGATCATTAACATTATATTTTGATAGTTCGGACATTTACGCACGCGGCGATACCAAATATGTTTATTTTTTTTTTAAATTACGCCTTTTGGAGGTAAAATGGGAAAAACTGACAATTTTTATTGGGGGAGGGGATTTTTCACTTTTTTTTACTTTTTATTTTAAAATTTTTCAACTTTTTTTTAATACTTTTTATGTCCCCATAGGACATCCTTTGATTGCTAATACTGTGCAGTGCTATGTATAGGACACAGCACTGCTCAGTATTATCGGTGATCTTCTGCTCTGGTCTGCTCGACGGAGACGGCAGCGCTGCGTGTGATCCGATCATCCATTCAAAGTACCGCAATGCCACAGATGCCGCAGAGGTGTTAATGGCGGACATCCGCGCGATCGCAGATGTCGGCAATTACGGGCGGGTCCCCGGCTGCTGCTAGCAGACAGAACCTGTCGTGTATGACTTGAGCACCGTTCTGATGCTCGCGGTCATACACAGGACGTAAATGTACGTCCGTGGTCATTAAGGGGTTAAATGGCACTTAAGATTATTCTATGGAACGTCCGTGGGATGGGAGAGAGACTTAAAAGATGGGCAGTTTTTGACGGCGTGGAAAAATTCCTTCCTGCAGTGATAGCCCTGGTTGAAACTAATGTAACAGTTGAAACAGAGCAATCACTGAATATTAAGTGGGCAAAAATTGTATTACATTCAAAATTTTCTAAATTCTCCTAAGCGGTGTCACTATATTTTCATAGGAGTCTTCCAATTAATATATTTGAAAAAGTACTTGACCATCAGGGTAGATGTGTATTTGTACACGTTAAATTTAGAGAGCAAATGCTGATATTGGCATTCTTTTATATTCATCCTCCATTTCAGGTGGGTCCACTGAATTCATTTCTGAAATTCTTAAAGGGGAAAGAGGATATTCCGATGTTTATTTGGGGCAATTTCAATAGTGTAAAGGATAATGAGAGAGATAGGAGGAGTGTCGGGAGGAGTAAAGATCATTTAAAATCACCTCAAACTCATTTGGCTAGATTAATGGGAGAACTAGGTTGGAAAGATATTTGTAGACAATTATATCTGACAAAAGATGTGTTCTCGTGTTATTCAAATTCCCATCAGTCTGCCTCTTGAATAGACCTAGAGTTCTGTAATGATAGTGGTCTTCCAATGGTGAAGGAAATGTCATACCACCCTAGGTCAATATCTGATCACGGCTTAGTGGTCACTGAGATTACAATTGGTGGGGAGCTGTTGAGACGTCCACGCAATTTTTCGGTAAACCCCTAGTGGTTGAGTATTATTGATAGGAAAGATTTAATTGAAACCCAGCTTAAGGAATTTTTAGATATAAACCTTTCATCAAGCTCCTTTAAAGCCTACATTCAAGGGTTACTGTTTAGGGAAATATCTCATAAGAAGAAGGAATTTGGAGAGTTGGAAAAAAAATTGAAGGAGGAAGTTATGGAAGGGGAGATGGAGTTGGCTATGAATCCGGTACAAATACAATATGATTGTTTGAAAAAGTCACAAGATAATTTTTCAAAATTTTTGCAGGAAAAGGCTCAACGTAAAGCCTTTTTTCGGGGACAGGAACAGTTTATTGAAGGGGCGAAACAAGGCAGTCTGTTAGCTAAATTATTTAGGGGACAAAGGGTAGTATGGATATTGGAAGCATTCTGACGGCTGGAGGTGAAATAGTAACTCAGCCTAAAGAAATATGGCAGAAGGTCCTTGAAATTTTTCTAGCCTATATAAATCAGATATTAAATTCTCTGAGAATAAAGATGAGTTATTTATGGAGGAATCGAAAGCAGCACTTGATTCTTTATCTGAAAAGTCTGCTCCCGGTCTGGATGGTATCCCGGTGGGGATATATAAGGAATGGGGGGGGGGGGGGGAGATATTGTTGCCCATATTATTGTTTTTAATGAATCCTTTAAGGGTGGCAAACTCCATCCATGATGGAGGCAAATATTATCTTTATTCCTAAGAAAGAACAGTCTATAATAGAGCTCACATCATTGAGACCAATCTCATTATTAAATGTGGATGTGAACATTTTTGCAAAAATTCAGGCACGAAGGTTGGTTGAGGTAATACCGACACTGATTCACTCGGACCAATCCGGCTTTATACCAGGTAGGCAAATCCATGATAATATAGCAAAGGTTTTGGCCAATATGCAGATAGAATTTTTTATTTTTTTTTGTTTCATTTTTATTAATTTTTTATTTTTATTTGTAGGAGAAGGCAGATAGCCTTGGGTTTTTTTTTTCTCCATCCCTTCCCTCTTCCTTATCCTTCTATCTTTTCTCTCTCCCTCTTCCTTTGCTTATTCTTATAATAGGGTTGTTGAACTATGGAGAAGTTAGGTACTAAGGGTAAGACAAGGTGGTTGAAAATTGGTTCTTTAAATGTGAGAGGATTAAATAACGCTGGTAAACGGTCTAAATTATGGAATATGTTAAAAAAAGAAAAATTGGACATTTTTTTTACAAGAAACACATTATATGAAACAGCATAAATATAAATTGATGTCCAATTTTTTTCGAAAGCTTATCATTGCTTTACCTTACAGGCTAGGGCAAAAGGGACTAGCATTCTTATAGCTCAAAATATTCCTTGGGAAGAGATAGAGAGTGAAGTAGGTGAGGAAGGGAGATATATATTTCTGAAGGGGACCATTTTGTCACAGAAGTATACTTTAGCATCGGCTTACCTACCTAATACTAAACAGAAGATTGCTCTAAAGAAGCTATTCGATAAATTGGAAAGGTTCTCAGAAGGGATACAAATTTTTGGGGGGATTTCAACTTGGTGTTAGACCCCTAGTTGGATACATCTAAAGGTACCTTGGGTATGAGTACAGCAGCAATACAAGGTGTAAAAAAGAATTACATAATAACCAACTACTGGATGTCTGGCGAGTTGTGCATCCGAGGGATAGAGATTTTTCTTTTTATTCCTCAGTACACAACTCCTTTTCGCGAATAGACTATTTTTTTCTAAAACAAAAAGATATAGACAGTGTGAGAACAGCAAGTATAGATAACATCATTTTCGCGGATCATGCTTTAATTAAAATTGTAATTGAAATAACAGCGTTGGTGGCGAAGCAGTGGAGTTGGTCGCTAAATGATTTGTTATTAAAGGATTTGGTAACTATAGGAGATTTAAAAAAGCAATTAAATTAGTTTTTTGAGAACAACGACACAGAGGGGCTTACACCAGGTACCCTCTGGGAGGCTCATAAATGCTTCGCCAGAGGGATACTGATTAAGCATGGTTCAAGAATTAAACGGATTAAAACAGAAAAAATGAATATCGTAATGAAGGAACTAGGGGAACTAGAAGTAAAACACAAGCGAGGAGAGGAGCAGGATTTACAGTTCAAAGTCATGCAAAAAAGGGAAGAACTTAGATCTCTTTTGATGGATCAAGCAAAAAAACAGATTTCAAGGTTGAGAAGGACAAATTATGAATATAGTAATAAAGTAGGTAAAGCATTGTCGGAAGCAACCAAGACACAAAAAGCTAGTTCATATATACCGAAAATACGCCAAGATGGGGAGAAGATTACGTATTGTCCCTCCGTGATAGCAGAAACATTAAAAAAAATTCTATGAAGAGTTATATAACATTGACAACCAGAATAGGGCGACATTATGTAAGAAATTCAGAGAAAAAGTAAAAAAATATATAGAAAGTTCAGGACTTCCGCGGTTGGACAGTGGGTTGGTAGAGGAATTAGACAAAGAGATAACGTTGGAGGAATGGGAAGGCGCAATAAAAACAATAGCTGAGAGGAAGGCCCCTGGCCCAGATGGGTATTCATTGGGTTGTTATAAGAGTGTAAAGGAAATTCTAGCACCTTATTTTTTAAAAACTTTCAATGCAGTAGGGAAAGGGGTACCTTTACCTAAATACACTACCAGAGCAACAATAGTGGTTATTCCTAAAGAAGGGAAGGATGCATCTCAATGTGAAAGCTATAGACCTATGTCACTATTAAATGTAGATTATAAACTGTTCACAAAAATGTTGGCTTCTAGATTGGTAAATGTAATGGAGGGTATTATTAATTTAGATCAAGTGGGATTTATGGCCGGTAGAGAGTCGAAGGATAATACCATTAGGACCGTTGATTTGGTCCAGTTCGCCCGGTCGAGACGAATTCCGGCAATGTTATTAGCGACAGAAGGCGTTCGACCGGGTGAACTGGACTTATATGGAAGAAACCTTTAAATATTTAGGATTTAAAGAAAGTTTTCTAAACTGTATTATGGAAATATATAGATACCCTACAGCTAGGGTAAGGGTCAATGGGATTTTGTTGGGTGAGATAGAGTTAAGAAATGGCACCAGACAAGACACTTTCACCACTGATTTTTATTTTGGTACTAGAAACTTTTCTATGCAAAATTAGACAAAACATTAACCTGCATGGAATTACAGTTCAGGGTAGGACTCATAAAGTGGCAGCATTTGCCGATGATTTGATTTTTTTTATTACTGAACCAATAATATCACTGCCTACGCTATTGAATGAATTTGAAAAATATAATCGTTATCTAACTACAAGATAAATTTGAAGAAATCTGCAGCATTAAATATTTCATTAAATACTAAGATAGTGGCTACTATGCAGGAGAATTTTAGTTTAAAATGGGCGGATAAGGCAGTGAGATTGTTGGGGGTTTGGATAGCTGCCGATAAAAAAGATCTGTATAATTTGAATGTCCCGCCCCTTGTTATTGAAGTAAGAGAACATTGCCGGAAGTGGTCTCCTAACCTTTTCTCGTGGTTTGGGAGGTGTGCACTCTATAAGATTGCTATTTTACCAAAAATCATATATCTTTTCCAGTGTATTCCAATCAAATTCCCTCCAATTTTTTTTTTTTTAAAGGAATGAATCAAATTCAGCAGGATTTGGTTGGGGGGGGGGGGAAGAAGGCCAGGATAAAAAGAGAGACGATGTGCCGCCTTAAAGATAAGGGGGGGGGGGTAGGTTTACCAGATTTAAAGGGCTATTATATATCTGTACATTTGGCACGGGTAATGGAATGGTGCAGACAACCAAGGGGTAAACTTTGGGTAGAAGTTGAGGAGGCAGAGACTAAAATCCCTTTAAAATCTCTCCCATGGTGTAAAAAGAGCTATTCGGGGGGGGGGGGGGGGGGTGAAAGAACATCCAACCATTGGCGCCACTCATGCGGTGTGCATAGAGGAAAGGGTACAGGAAATATTATTGCCTAATAATTCACAGCAGATTCCTATAGTAGGGCATCCAGCCTTTCCCGTCAGCTTAGAAGACCCAATCTTTAGAGAATGGATAGAGGCCGACAATTTGTAAGTTATATGAGGAGAGAAGAACAACTCAAAGAATGGAAGGAGGTGGGGGAATTAGGTAGAGGAAGTAAGTTGGGCTTCTGGAGGGAACTACAGTTAAGACATTACTTGGCCTCAATTCCAATCCCAGATTGGTTTAGAAGTACTAATATGAGATTTGAAGAGATATGTATGGTAGGGACACGGATTAAACATGCAGTCTCACTGATATATAAAATGTGGAACTTTAACGGGAATTACGCACAAATGGGAAAATTAGAAATTTTTCACTGGAAGAATGGATTAAGATGTTCAGCCTCACACATCGCTCAGCTATCTCTACTCGTATACAGGAGTCTAATTATAAGATAATGGCGAGGTGGTATAGAGTGCCAATGGTGCTAGGTAGATTCCAAGAGGGTTCAGATACTGTTTGTTGGCGCTGTGGAAAGGAGGAGGGGTCTTTGTTACATATTTTTTGGCAGTTTGCTGTGTTGAGGGAATTCTGTAAACAGGTCCATAAGATTACTAGTGAAGTAACAGGTCATGATATACCATTCACTCCAGAATTTTTTTTGTTACAATATAATGATATCCCCTTAAAGAGCTATAGAGAATCCCTACTTAGCTTTTTGATAACCACGGCTAGAAGCTGTGTGGCGGTATTGTGGAGAGAGAAAAATGCCCCATCTTAAATAAGCTGGTATACAAGAGTAAATGACGCCATGTATCTGGAAAATTTACGTTTAGGAGATAGGGAAGAAGAAGATAAGTTTCAGAATATCTGGGAGAGCTGGAAAAAATTCCAAGAGGTATTGGAATATGAGCTGGTTGGAGGAATGAGGAGGGGAGGGGGAGAGGAAGGGTTGGGAGTTTAGGGGGGGAAGGGGAGGAGCCCAAGGGGTGTTATTGTTGTGTTTTTATTTTATTGGGGGAGGGGGGAGGAAGGGGTTAATAGGGAAAATAATAAGATATGGTACACAGAGTATTGCTTATAAAAAGATTATAAGGCGAGAGATGAGATGTATTTGAGCATCAATGTTGCTCTTTTCTCTTTTCTTTTTTTTTTCGAGAGATCTCTGTTGGAATGTAATGTTGTGTGCAAATATAAATAAAGAATAAAAAAAAAAAAAAAAAAGATGGAAGGGGATTCCTCCCATTCCGCCCTGTCATTGGATGCAATGAAAGCCTTTGACAGGCTGGAATGGGAGTTTCTCTTGCAAGTTATAGACCAGTTTGGGTTTGGTGAAAGATTTATTAGATGGGTGAAATTGTTATACAGCGACCCCTTTGCTAGTATAATAATTAATGGAAGATTGACAGACTCCTTCCCACTTTCTAGGGGAACTAGACAAGGCTCCTTTTTGTATTATTTATAGAACCACTGGCTGAGGCAGTTAGGAGGTCGGTAGATAAAAAGGGGTTTGGTATAAAGAGAGAGAATAACAAGATCCTTTTATATGCTGACAATAGGATATTATTTTTAGATAAACCAAATTATATGATACCAACAGTAATGGAAATTGTCGATGAATTTGGAGAGATATCTGGAATGAAGGGGAATTGAGATAAATCTTTTCTATTGCCAGTAGTGAAAATTTTATATCAAATAGTGAAACATTCATGGATGCAAATATTAAACATTTGAAGGAAAAAATCAAGAAAAAAGTTAATATATTTTGTAAATTACCGCTATCACAGGCAGATAGCAGGTGGCAGCACTAAAAATGATCTTTCTACCGCAGATTTTGTTTGTTATTAGGGCTGCTCCAGTATGGGTACCGGACTTTTGGTTTAAAGGTCTAGAAGCAATTCTTAATAGATTAATATGGGACTGTGGTTGAGTAAGAATAAAATACTCAGCTTTTACTCTACCAGAAGGTAAAGGAGGATGGGCATTACCGAATTTTAGATTTTACCCCCTGGCGGCAAAAGTACAGGATATAATGCAAGGCACCAGGAATAGCATCTTGGAACCTGTGATAAATTTTTATACTATAAAGTTTGGAATTAAATAAAACTTATTTGTGGAATTAGACACAGTTTTGGATGCACAAAGATTTGGGGGAATTATAAATTTAGTGAATTTAATAGATGTTTGGAAAAGCAATTTTGGGTTCAAAGGGGTATTGAATTTGTACATCAGGGGGACCTGAGACCCTTTGACTCACTGAGGGTAGAATATAACATTAGGTAAGGGAAGGAACTTTTCTATCTTCAATGAAAGGAAGAGGATAGATACACTAGTGATAGAGATACATTTATTATAGGAACACATAAACTTTTTACATATATTATGCAACCACAGAGCACAATGAAGTTCCTGAAGAATGTTTACAAATGTTTAATTCATGAAACATCTTCTATAATCCAAGATGAGATTAAAAATAAATGGGAAAGAGATATAGGCCCCCTGGAAGGTCCTACATGGGAGAAAGTCCTGAATAATGTCATGTTGGGGTCTTTGGAAAAAAAATTCCAGTATTTACAGTTAAGGATTGTTTATAGACTATATTATTCCCCAATGTTTCTTGAGTCGATTCTACATGTCCAAAGTGTTCGGAAGATAAAGTAAACTTTATACATTTGATATGGAGTTGTAAAAAGGTAAGAGGTTTTGGGGGGCATATAGAGGACTGTCGGGGGAAAAGGTTTAACCCCTTAAGGACCAGGCTAATTTTCACTGTAGGACCAGAGCTTTTTTTGCACATCTGACCACTTTCACTTTAAGCATTAATAACTCTGGGATGCTTTTACCTGATTCCGAGATTGTTTTTTCGTGACATATTCTACTTTATGTTAGTTGTAAAATGTTGTCTATCTTTGGAACAGTGGGCTGAGCAAATGAAAAATTACATTTTTCATTTTCACAGACCACTGTTCTAAAAATCTGTCAGACACCTGTGGGGCGTAAATGCTCACTCTACCCCTTATTACATTACATGAGGGGTGTAGTTTCCAAAATGGGGTCACATGTGGGAGGGGTCCATTGCTCTGGCACTATGGGGGCTTTGTAAACACACGTGGCCTTCAATTCCGGACAAATTTTCTCTTCAAAATCCTAATGGCCCTCCTTCTCTTCTGAGCATTATAGTTCGCCCGCAGAGCAATTTACATCCACATATGGGTTATGTTGTAGAAATGGGGCTACAAATTTTGGGGGGCTTTCTTCCTATTTTCCCTTGTGAAAATGGAAAATTTTGGGTAACACCAGCATTTTTGTGAAAAATTTTTTTTAAATTTGTTTTCCCATCCAACTCTAATGAAAATTCGTCAAACACCAGTGTGGTGTTAAGGCTCACTATACCCCTTGTTACGTTCCGTGAGGGTGTAGTTTCCAAAATGGGGTCACAAGTGGGTATTTATTTTTTTGCGTTTATGTCAGAACCACTGTAATATCAGCCACCCCAGTTCAAATCACCAATTTAGGCCTCAAATGTGCATAGTGCACTCTCACTTCTGAGCCTTGTTGTGCGCCCGCAGAGCATTTTACCTTCACATATGGGGTATTTCCTTACTCAGCAGAAAAATTGCCTTACAAATTTTGGGAGTCTTTTTTTCCTTTTACCGCTTGTGAAAATAAAAAGTATGGGGCAACACCAGCATGTTAGTTAAATTTTTTTTTTTTTTTTACACTAACAGGCTGGTGTAGACCCCAACTTTTCCTTTTCATAAGGGGTAAAAGGAGAAAAAGCCCCCCAAAATATGTAGTGTAATTTCTCCCGAGTACGGAAATACAGGGCTTTGAAGTGAGTGAGCGTCATGCGCATTTGAGGACTAAATTAGGGATTGCATAGGAGTGGACATAGGGGCATTCTATGCCAGTGATTCCCAAACAGGGTGCCTCCAGCTGTTGCTAAACTCCAAGCATGCCTGGACAGTCAGTGGCTGTCTGGAAATGCTGGGAGTTGTTGTTTTGCAAAAGCTGGAAGCTCCGTTTTGGAAACCCTGCCGTACAATCCGTTTTTCATTTTTCTTGGGAGGGACAGTGTAAGGGGTTGTATATGTAGTGTTTTACCCTTTATTATGTGTTAGTGTAGTGTTTTTAGGGTACATTCGCACTGGCGGCGGTTTACAGTGAGTTTATCGCTAGGAGTTTGCGCTGCGGCGAAAAATTTGCCGCAGCTCACATTTGAAGCAGGAAACTTACTGTAAACCTGCCCGTGTGAATGTCTCCTGTACATTCACATGGGGGGGGGGGGGGGGGGGGGCAAACATTCAGCTGTTTCAAAACTACAACTCCCAGCATGTACTGACAGACCATGCATGCTGGGAGTTTTACTTTTACAACAGCTGGAGATACACTGGTTGGAAAATCTTCAGTTAGGTTCTGTTACCTAACTCAGTATTTTCCAACAAGTGTGCGTCCAGCTGTTGCAAAACTACAACTCTCAGCATGAACTGATCGCCGAAGTGCATGCTGGGAGATGTAGTTATGCAACAGCTGGAGGTACGCAACTACAACACCCAGCATGCCGAGACAGCTGTTTGCTGTTTGGGCATGCTGGGATTTGCAGTTTTGCAACATCTGGAGGGCTACAGTTTGAGATCACTGCACAGTGATCTCCAAACTGTAGCCCTCCAGATGTTGCAAAACTAAAAATACCAGCATGCCCACACAGAAAATAGCTGTCTGGGCATGCTAGGAGTTTTAGTTTTGCAAGATCTAGAGGGCCACAGTTGGATCACATCACAGTGATCTCCAAACTGTAGCCCTCCAGCTGTTGCAAAGCTGCAAATCCCAGCATGTCCACACAGCAAATAGCTGTCTGGGCATGCTGGGAGTTGTAGTTTTGCAACATCTGGAAGGCTACAGTTTAGACCACTGTATAGTGGTCTCAAACTGTAGCCCTCTAGATGTTGCTAGGCAACTCACCGGCTTCCCTAGGATCCAGGGAGCCAGCCGCACGACATGGCCGCCCTACGATCTCCTACACCGATCGTCGCCCGCAGCCTCGACCGCAGGGTAAGTGGACTTTGTCGCCGGTCCCCTTCAGTTTCGCCATTCTGCCCCGCCTATTGTGGGTGGGCATAATGGGTAAACCGAAAGTTAACCCCCCCGTCCCCGATCTGCTATTGGTTGTCACGTATATACGACCAATAGCAGGAATAGGAGGGGTGGCACCCCTGCCACCTCACTCCTATCCCTTTAGAGGGATTGTAGGTGTCTTGGAAAACCGTGATCCCCCTTATTTTCTGGGTCATCGGGTCACTATAGACCCGTATGACCCGGAATAGCCGCGAATTCACTTGCGATTTGCGCCGATCGCCGACATGTGGGGGGGGGGGGTCGGGTCTGATGACCCTCCCTGGGCATTTGCGCGGGGTGCCTGCTGATCAATATCAGCATTCACCCCGGTCCGGTTCCCTCGCGGCGGGGACCGAAATTCCTGCGGGCGTACAGGTACGCCCTTGGTCCTTAAGTGGTTAAGAAGACAATAAGTATGGGTGTTAGGTCGGCAATATTGGGAGATATGAATGATTTTGGGAGCCTGAAGGATCTCTTTTTGAAAGTGGTAATGCTTGCTAAATACTTGATAGTACGGAAATGGTTTGATCCTAATCCCCCATATATTGAACAGTGGCTATGCTTGGTGGAGAGGATTAACCCCTTAAGGACCACAGGTTTTTCCGTTTTTGCACTTTCGTTTTTTCCTCCTCAACTTTTAAAAATCATAACCATTTAAATTTTTTACCTAAATTTTGCGCCACCAATTCTACTTTGCAATGACATTAGTCAGTTTACCCACAAATCTATGGTGAAACGGAAAACAAAAATTATTGTGCAACGAAATTGAAGAAAAAACGCCATTTTGTAAATTTTGAAGGCTTCCGTTTTTGCGCAGTAAATTTCTCAGTAAAAATGACACCTTCTCTTTATTCTGTAGGTCCATACGATTAAAATGATACCCTACTTATATAGGTATGATTTTGTCGTACTTCTGTAAAAAATCATAACTACATGCAGAAAAATTTATACGTTTAAAATTGTCATCTTCTGACCCCTATAACTTTTTATTTTATTGCGTATGGGGTGGTATGAGAGCTCATCTTTTGCGCCCTAATCTGAAGTTTTTAGCGTTACCATTTTTGTATTGATCAGACCTTTTGATCGGTTTCTATTCATTTGTTCATGAAATAAAAAGTGACCAAAATACGTTATTTTGGACTTTTGAATTTTTTTGCACGTACACCATTGACCATGCGGTTTAATTAATGATATATTTTTATAGTTCAGACATTTACGCACGCGGCGATACCACATATGTGTATATTTATTTTTATTTACATGTTTTTTTCTTTTAATGGGAAAAGGGGGGTGATTTGGACTTTTATTAGGGAAAGGGTTAAATCACATTTATTAACTTTTTTTTTACAAAAGTTAGGGGGCTATAACGATGCACACACTGATCTTATACACTGTTCACTGCAAAGGTAAGAGGACCTCGGCTCGTGTCTCAGTTGATCGGGACACCGCATTTTCACTGCGGTGGTCCCGATCATCCCCACTGAGCAGCCGGGCAGCTTTCACTTTTGTTTTAGACGCGGCGTTCAACTTTGAACGCCGCATCTAAAGGGTTAATAGCGCTCGGCACCGCGATCGCTGCAGCGTGCTATTAGCCCCGGGTCACGGCTTCAGATACATGCCGGGACCGACCTGATATGACGGGGGGTCACCGCGTGACCCCGCGTTATATCGCGGGAGCCGGCCAAGGACGTAAATATACGTCCTTGGTCATTAAGGGGTTAAAAGCTTCAAAAGATTTAGAATAGGTAAATCAAAGAAGAAACAAAGAGAGTGTATGGGGGAAATGGTAGTGTGGGCGATTATAATTATTATTATTTTTTTCTCCACACAGGGAGGGGGGGTTATGTGCTATGTGAACTAATTTATACTGTATGAATATGACATTTAAAAAAAGGAATAGAAAAAAAAAGGTTAAAGGTCAAGCGGAAATTATATCATCATTTCAATAGTATAAAAAAGACATTAAATAAATGAAATACATATATACATGCTTGAGAAAGACCTCATTGAGAAGGTTGAAACGTTGCTTCACTATTGTGTGAATAAAGTTATTTTTGTATATTGGATCGCTGGAGCGCCGCCCTATTTTTCTTGGAATCATATATATATATATATATATATATATATATGTGTAGTACAGACCAAAAGTTTGGACACACCTTCTCATTCTGAGTTTTCATTATTTTCATTTTCACACTGAAGGCATCAAAACTATGAATTAACACATGTGAAATTATATACATAACAAAAAAGTGTGAAACAACTGAAAATATGTCATATTCTTGGTTCTTCAAAGTAGCCACCTTTTGCTTTGATTACTGTTTTGCACACTGTTGGCATTCTCTTGTTGAGCTTTAAGAGGTAGACACCTGAAATGGTTTTCACTTCACAGGTGTGCTGGTGTGGAGGAGGAGGTGTGATGGTGTGTGGGTGCTTTGCTGGTAACACTGTTGGGGATTTATTCAAAATTGAAGGCATACTGAACCAGCATGTCTACCACAGCATCTTGCAGTGGCATGCTATTCCATCCGGTTTGCGTTTAGTTGGACCATCATTTATTTTTCAACAGGACAATGACCCCAAACACACCTCCAGGCTGTGTAAGAGCTATTTGACCAAGAAGGAGAGTGATGAGGTGCTGCGCCAAATGACCTGGCCTCCACAGTCACCAGACCTGAATCCAATCGAGATGGTTTGGGGTGAGCTGGACCACAGAGTGAAGGCAAAAGGGCCAACAAGTGCTAAGCATCTCTGGGAACTCCTTCAAGACTGTTGGAAGACCATTTCAGGTAACTACCTCTTGAACTCATCAAGCGAATTAGTGTGCAAAGCAGTAATCAAAGCAAAATGTGGCTACTTTGAAGAACCTAGAATATGACATATTTTCAGTTGTTTCACACTTTTTTGTTATGTATATAATTCCACATGTGTTAATTCATAGTTTTGATTCCTTCAGTGTGAATCTACAATTTTCATAGTCATGAAAATAAAGAAAACTCTGAATGAGAAGGTGTTTACAAACTTTATATTGAATAGTAAGTTTTATTAAATTTTCAATGCAATACAGAATAAAAAGGAAAAAAAAAAACATGTCAGTGGGACCAAGTAACAAGGATATGCGTGGCAAAGTAAGGGTCGCATACAAATTGGTCACCAAGAAAGCACCAGATACACTAGTACGTGGCGTGATCAGAATATTACAAGAGATAACAGAGTAAGGGGTGCGTTACTGAAGCACAATGAAAGCAACATAATACTCGCCTCTCTGCGTAGATATTAATCTGTACACAGAGGGGTCAGGTCAGCCAATGGGAGACTGAGGATGCAATTGGTGATTGACAAGAATGGAATGATGACGGCAGTCCAAGTGAGAAGCAGGAGAAGTGAAGAAATTGAGAAATACAAGCTAGAAAGGGGAGTAGGAGGAGGGAGAGGGGGAAGGAGGGTACTGGGAGAAAGGCGGAATGGATCAGGGGGAGTATATACCTCGGGAGGCAACAGGCACGGGCAGGGCCCCAGTAGGGCAGGTATTCTGACAATGTAGAGCAGAACAACACACCCGAGAAAGGTGCAACATGATTAGTGGGAGGCTAGGGTGTTATATACGAGGTTCTATAGTCATCAGAAGACAGAAATGTAGTCCAAGGGCCCCAGATTCGATGGTGATTCACCGTTTGGTTTCTGGAGCCAGCGATAAGCTCCTCCATCCCATGTATGTGGGACAGTTCTTGGGCCCAGGAGGAGAAGGATGGGACAGTAGTGAATTTCCAGAGCCTTGGGATTACCAACCCGGCTGCCAGAAGCATAAAGCCAATAAGGTGAGAGTGCCATTTTGGGATAGATGGAGGGAAAATGGAAAGAAGGAGAGGGGCCGGGTCTAGCTCAAGGCGTATAGAAGTCAGTTTGTGTATGACCTCACGGACATGGGTCCAGAATGGGGCTAGGACGGGACAGTGTAACCAAATGTGAGACATTGTGCCTCCGTCTCCACCACAGCGCCAGCAAACGTCATGTACGCCAGGATATATACGAGACAGTACCACCTCGTTAGGACTTTACAGTCCGTTACCTGTGCTTTACTAGAGGTAGATTTGTGGCACGTATGAACTGCCATGTCCCATTCCTCGTCAAGAGAACCCACTAGATAGCTCTCTCTCCCAGCCGGTTCGGAAAGGGGGGGATTCTACTCTAAGGAGTCGAGGAGGAGCGAGTAGATGGTGCTAACTGGGCGACCAGGCCCTGACGTAGATACACATAGACACATAGTTTCTCAAACAAGGAAAAGGGGCGATGTAGTTTTAGGGAGAGCCTCCGGGAAGAGTAAAAATGTTGAAGTTGCAGACATTAAAAGTGTTGGAGAGATGTGGTGGAGGAGTCAGGCACAAGGCCACTGAGAGGTCGCAGATCAGAGTGGTCCAAGAAAGCACAGAAGGAGACACCCTCCAACCTAGAATGGCCAAGGAAGGAGGGTAAAGAGAGAGCGGGTTGGAAATTCGGATTGTCAAATACCAGCATCAGGGGTCCGTCCGGGGAGAAGAGGGATGGATTAGCAAAGTAGCATCGTTGGGTAAATGCGATTAAAGAGGTGACAGGGGGTACATCCGAGGAGAGAGCAGCCGTCAGGGGCTGTATAGGGAGCCACAATAGAGTTTTAGGGTCCAGAGGGGAGGCGTAGGCTTCCAGGGTCAACCACTGTTTAGTTGTCGGGACTGCTCGACAATCCGTGACTCTGGTCAGCACCACCGCTAAAAAATAAAAGAGGCAATCAGGGAGACCCAGATTTGCATCTAATCAAGATGCGACAGGCTACTCTCGGTCTAGCATGGGCCCAGATAAAACCAGATAGGAGCGAAGCGAGTCCCCCAAAGAAGGATTTAGGGAGGTTGGAGGGAACGCAAGAGAAGATATAGAGAAGTCTAGGAAGAATGTTAATTTTCACAATATTGACCCTTCCTAACCAGGAGAAGTCTTTTCACTCTGATCTGGTCAAATCAGTCTTTATAATGAGCAGCAAAGGAGCTGTTAACCCTTCAGACGCCGCGTCTGAAAACGAAAGTAAACGCTTCCCGGCAGCTCAGTCAGGCTGATCGGGACATCGCAATAAAATCTAGGATGCACACTGAGGTCTCCTTACCTGTCTCCGCGGCATCCGATCGTCGATTGATTGCTCCAAGCCTGAGCTACAGGCTTGAGCAATCGAGCCCTTATCTGACTGTTCCTTGCAAAGTTATGGCTTTGCAGGGATCAGCATAGGAGATCAGTGTGTGCCGTGCTATAGCTCCCTATGGGAGCTATAGCACTGCAAAAAATAAGTGAAAAAAAAAGTTAACAAAGGTCATTTAACCCCTTCCCTAATAAAAGTTTGAATCACCCTTTTCCCATAAAAAAACCCAGTGTAAATAAAAATAAACATATGTGGTATCGCCGCATGCGAAAATGTCCAAACTATAAAAATATATCGTTAATTAAATCGCACGGTCAATGGCGTGCGCGCAAAAAAATTCCAAAGTCCAAAATAGTGTATTTTCGGTCACTTTTTATATTATGAAAAAATGAATAAAAAGCGATCAAAAATGATACCGATAAAAACTTCAGAACACGGTGCAAAAAATGAGTCCTCATACCGGCCCGTACGTGGAAAAATAAAAAAGTTATAGGGGTTAGAAGATGAGAATTTTTAACATATACATTTTCCTGCATGTAGTTATGATTTTTTTCCGAAGTACGACAATATCCAACCTATATAAGTAGGGTATCATTTTAACCGTATGGACCTACAAAATAAAGATAAGGTATTATTTTTACCGAAAAATGCATTGCGTAGAAACGGAAGCCCCCAAAAGTTACAAAATGAAATTTGTTCTTCAATTTTGTCGCACAATGAATTTTTTTTCCGTTTCGGCGTGGATTTTTTGGTAAAATTACTAATGTCACTGCAAAGTAGAATTGGTGGTGCAAAAAATAAGCCATCATATGGATTTTTAGGTGCTAAATTGAAAGCGTTAAAATGGAAGTTTGCCTTAAGTTGGTGAACGACCACAGAAGGGAGTGAGACATTAAGTGCTTCGCTTTTGGTGGAGTTCACCTTATAGTTTGAGTAGTGTGCATAGGTGCATATGGTGGAGAGTACTGAGGGGAGGTAGGGCACCCCTGCCTCGTCACATTACAAATGTCGAAGGGGGAGGACAATTGGCCGTTAACTCTAATTTGAGCCTGTGGGTGTGCATAGAGCGCCATTATGTGTGCCATCATCCGTGAACCCAGTCCAATCTGAGATAGAGTGCCCCGTAGGAAGCCCCAGTCCACGCGATCAAAGGCCTTCTCAGCATCTAGTGAGAGAAGGCGTAAGGGGATTCCGAGTTTAGGAGCATTGTGAATAACCGAGAAGGTTCGTAGCATATTGTCTCTGGCCTCTCTGCCACGAACAAAGCCTACTTGATCAACGTGGACTAGGGCTTGCATATGAGTAGCCAGCCTGTTAGCAATGAGCTTTGCGAAGAGCTTAGTGTCAGTATTAAGCAGTGAGATGGGGCGATAGTTGTAGCACAAGGAAGAGTCTTTCCCCTCTTTCAGGATCACCGTAATGATGGCCCGCAAAAAGGATGGCGGAGGGGGGAGGAGGTGGAAATGGTATTAAGGGCAGAGAGGAGAGGACAGTTCACATCGGAGAAGTTTATAAAACTTGGCGGTGTAACCATCAGGTCCCGGACTCTTACCTGCAGGTAAGGACGTTATGCATGAGAACAACTCATCCAATGTGAACGGTGCCTCCAGGGAGGAGATAGTCTCTTCAGAGAGCGTTGGAAGGGGGGTAGCGTTTATATAGGACTGGAGCGAGGGAAGGGGGGCGGCAGTCGGGGAACATGTGCCTGGGCGTGGTAGATTATAGAGAGCAGAATAATACGAGCGAAAAGCCTCAAGGATATCAGGTGTGAGATGGGAGAGGGATCCCACATTGACCCGTATTGCGGGGATATAGAGGAAAGATCTTTTCTCCTTGAGGGTTCTCGCCAGCAGTTTGCCCGATTTGTTGCCCCATTCATAGAAGAGTTTTCCAGATAGTTGTTTGTAATATCTGTATTTTACATTCAACAGGGCTAGGAGTTTGTGACGGACTCTAATAATGTCCCGAAGGACCTGTTCCTGTTGGGATTGTTTGTGAAGAGTTTCTAAAGAATGTAGTTCCCAGTGTAGTGAGGAAAGCTTGGCTGCTGCTTCCCTCTTCAGCCTCGCCCCATGCTTCACCAGTACTCCATGGAGCACACACTTCAGCGCCTCCCACTTGATAAGAGGGGAGGAAGAGTCTGACTCGTGGTCCGATTGGAAATGAGAGATCGCGGATTGTAGCTCCTGAAAGCAAAGAGTATCCAGATGGAGGGATTCATTCTATTTCCAAGTGGAGTGGGGCTTGGAGAACAAGGGAAGAGAAAAGACAAGCTGGACAGGTGCATGTTCGGAGAAGGTGATCGAGCCTATGGAGGAGCACGTCACTGTTGGTAATAGATGGTGTGAACAAAAGATATAATCTATCCTACTGTAAGAGTTACGGGGGTGGGAGTAGAAAGTATAGTCGCGGGTCTGAGGATGTAGGGTACGCCATGCATCATTAAGGTGCAGGGCATGAAAGCGGGTCCGGAGGGCTCTCAGCTTGCAATAGGAAATAAGGGAATGGCCTGAGGAGGTATCCAACAGTGGAGAAATAGGGACTTTGAAGTCGCCGCACAACAATATGTGTCCAGTCGCAAATGAGGACAAGGTCTCCAGGGTTTTGGTAAGGAAAGCTATATGATTGTGGTTGGGGGCGTAGACGGAGGCTATTGTAAGACGGTGGCCCGAGAGGTCACAATTCGCAAAGAGGAAGCGAGCATTCGGATCAATGATTGTGTTCAACACAGAGATGGACAGGGACCTGTGGAACGCTAGGGAGACCCCTTTGGTCCGGGATTCAGAGTTGGGACTGTGAAACCAAGTCGAATAGTATCTGGAGGGAAGAGGGCGAATATGGCCCTCCTTGAAATTCTTCTCCTGTAGGGCCAGGATGTGTTTCTTGTGAAAGGAATATGTGATTTGTGCACGTTTCTCAGGTGTGTTGAATCCTTTAACATTTAGTTTAGTAACATTAATGTCAGCTGCCATGGCAATGGTATAGATGTTGGTAGAACTTACCGCCCCACCTGGGCCAAGCCCGCGCCGTCACCCACCGAGGTCGTCCAAGGGAAAGATGTCTCCGTCTATGGGGAAGGTAAAGGACAGAACGGTAAGGATAAGGAAGATAGGACAGGAGAAAGTATAGGAAAAGCAACCATAAGAGCACGGGTACACAGGGACTATAGAGGAAGGCCATAAGGGCCACAGTGAAGCACATACAGAGTTAGTCTGGGTGCTAGTCTAGTGAGGTAATGTAGAAGTCATGACAGTAACAAGCAACACCGTAACGGACGGGGTCAAGTAACAAAAAAGAATTAACAACGGCCAAGGGCCGGTTGGAAACTAATAGAGTTCCCCCACTGCGAAGTAGGAGGAATGCTGAACACCGAGGAGACTACTGAAAAAAGGAGTGGTGGGTAGCCACTTATGGCACAGAGGAAATGGGGGTCTTTTACACATAACATCAGGTAGAGCGACATACGGAGGTTAAGGAAAGCAGCAAGGGAGATAGTCTATGGTCGTCTAGGACCAAGTTCAGCACATGAGAAGTCAAACAGATAAATAACCATGTCAAATCAAGGCCTGATAGCTATAGAGAGTCCAGCCAAGGCCAGAGCAGATAGTAGAACCTAATACATCACAATCTTGTAGAAAGTTAGGTCGTACGCCCTCTCCTCAGTGGCATAGGAGTGGAGGTCTTCTCTCCGCTAGATCTTCGTAGGGCAGAGCGGACTTCCATTGAGTGTCGAGTCGGTAAGGTAGTCGGGCAAAAGAAGTGTGGTCAAAAGGGGTTTCATGGTGGCTCTCAAGCGTAAGGTGCGAAGCGACAGTTCCAGGAAGAGGCAGATCTCAGTCCCTTGAAATTGCAAGGATTTCAGTTGCCCGGAGCGTCGCATGATGTCTTCTTTCAGAAGGTAATGGTGTACCCTGCAGATAACGTCCCGTGGTTTTGATGGGTCAGGACCCTTCGCTTTAAGAGCCCGATGGGCACGATCTAATTCAACAGGGGAGTCAGCTGGTCTCTGCAGGATGTTGTTGAACACCTTTTGAAGAGTAGTAGGTAGATCTTGTAGGGCAACAGATTCAGGGAGACCTTTTATGCGAATATTATTCCTCATGTTTCTGTTGTCTAAGTCATCCAAGTAGTCAACCAGCAGGGTTTGCTGATCTAGGAGAGAGGTAGTGGCAGTCCTCAGTGTGTGGACTTCAGAAGCAGTTGAGGAGCGGAAGGTCTCTAGGTCAGGAACCCAGGTCACTAGGTGGGAAACTTCAGCCTGGACCGGGCCAGGTCTTGTTTCCATGACTTTTTTTCATATCCTCTGCCAGGGATAGTAGGTCCATTTTGGTAGGAAGAATAGCTAAGAGAGAGGAGCGGTTGGGATGCGACCCGATGTGTTGAAGGGTGGGGATGGGAAGCGGATGAGCTATAACCAGGGCCCCGGGCCCTGGGAGAGGCACAAGTATCTTCAGATGAGGAATAGTCTGCATGTTCAGCAGCTGGCAGGCACGAATTTTTTAGGGGTCTTAAACAGTTTTTTTTTTCGCTTGGGGGCTTTCCCCACAGTAGTCAGGGACACTGTCATGTCCAGAGGAGTCTTCACCAGAGAGGAACGCATCTGAGTCCATGGGTTGATATTCATCAGGAGGATCAGGTGCAGTTAAATGGAGTGGCGAACCATAGGGTACAACAGAAGGGCTGCCATTACTTGGTACAGCCGAATCTTGCTGCTGAGGACGAGATGGAGGAGGCCACTGAGACTGCAGGGGTTGCCCAAGCCCTATGGGGGGGCACTGACTCAGTGATGGTGGAGGGAGCTGCAGTAGCAGTAGGCGCAGATCTCAGGGACTGCAGCTGTTGTGAGGCAGGCTGCAGCTTTGAGGCAGCTGTGGCTGTGCAGGCAGGGGTGAGGGGGCTCTGAGACCGCTGGGAGGCAGACATGGCGTGGGAGGGAGGGGTAGTCACCCGCTCAGGAGCAATGGCGGCAGCGGGCACAGTCAGGAGTATGGAGCGGAGGAAAGTCCTCTTAAGAGCAACTCACTGTGCGGAGGTCCAGGTTGTCTGCGGCAGGCGGGATCGCTCTCCACTGGCTGTGCGCAAGTCCCGGCGTCCGTGCTGTGCAAGCCCCTGCAGGAGCTGTGAGCGAGGAGGAGACTGCTAGTGGCGGCCGAGTCAAAGCAGGCACAGGCCACAGCAGTGCCGGAGAAGCGGTGGGTCCGGGCTGCGGGCGGAAGAAGGAGGTAATCGTCTGGGAGGCTTCTGAGAGGTCTGTAGTGGTCCCTGACTTCTTTTTATGTCTGTTTCTGCCCCATCAAGGCCAAAACGTCTCCTTTATCAGGGCCTAGGCAGGAGCTCTCACAGGATGCAACTTGCCGCCAGCGTGCCAAGCCACGCCCCTATATATATATATATATATATATATATATATATATATGAAGTTTTTTAATATTGTTTCGTTAAGTCCCTCTAGCCATAACGTGTTTAATTTGAAAATCCAAAATGATTTGTGATTTATAAGCCTGTGATATCTATTTCGGCAGTATTCAGGGATACTTTTTAAGAGTTGTAGACAATCCCAATCATTATTATGAACCAAGAAAATGTGGCGAGATACAATATGCAGAAAAAAATGTTTTGCTCAGATTTTTTGCTCATCTTCAGATGGAATACTTCATCTGTTGAGTGTGAACAAAACTATATGGGTACGTTCACACATACAGGATCCTGCACAGATTTGATGTGCAGTATTTGTAACTGCTGATTAGAAGCTGTGCTCAGTCATTTAGTTTACATTGAAATCTGCAGCAGAAAATCCTGTGCATCAAATGCTGCTCATCAAATCTGCATACGTGTGAACGTACCCTATAGCAACTGGAATCAGAATCCAGAGGCAACACAGACACCAGGTTTTACCGCAATGAAAATTGCCAATATTTTTAACATCAAAAGTAACAATGTTTTTATCTACATTTTTATTTTTATCCATCCTTATGATAGACCAGTGTTTTACCAAGATATCCCTAATCTTAGAGGTATTACAATTATAATTTGGAATATAATCAAATTTAAATTTGTTTTATATCTGCTTTTTAGGTTTCACTTGGACACTATTCACACCTACTCTTTTCTTTTTTACCAGATCAACCTGGGTTAGCTTTTGGACTTTCTTGTATGCATTATTGAGGATTTTTTTAGGGTAGCCTTTTTCTTTAAAACTGCCATATACAATTTTGGATTGGGCTCTTTAATCACTATCTAAGGTTACATTTTTTTTGTATTTTCTGATAATGCCCATAGGGTTTATTACACAACCATTTACAATAATGGCAACTGTTACAATCCCCAAAAAACTTTTCACATCCACTCTTTTAAAGTGCGTGCATGTAGACATTTTTCCCTCAATGTTTTTAAAAACTTTCAAGTCTAAAAGGACAATTTTGTCACTAGAAAAATTATGGGTAAAAACTAGTCCCCAATCGTTATTATTTACATGTGCAACAAAGGCTTGGGCTTCTTCCAAAGTCCCATTTCTAGATAAAGAACAGGTCATCAATAAAACATTTAAAATATAAAATATGACCAGTTAGTGCAGGGTAGTGTGCGATGTACAAATACTCAAACAGTCCCGTACAGAGATTTGCATAACTTGCAAAACGAGTGCCCGTAGCGCAGCCCCTTGTTTGCCTGTATATGGTATCATTAACCCCTTAAGGACTTAGCCCTTTTTCACCTTAAGGACTCGGTTGTTTTTTGCAATTCTGACCACTGTCACTTTAAACATTAATAACTCTGGAATGCTTTTAGTTGTCATTCTGATTCCGAGATAGTTTTTTCGTGACATATTCTACTTTAACATAGTGTTAAAATTTAGTGGTAACTTGCATCCTTTCTTGGTGAAAAATCCCCAAATTTGATGAAAAATTTGAAAATTTTGCATTTTTCTAACTTTGAAGCTCTCTGCTTGTAAGGAAAATGGATATTCCAAATAATTTTTTTTAATCACATATACAATATGTCCACTTTATGTTTGCATCATAAAATTGACGTGTTTTTACTTTTGGAAGACATCAGAGGGCTTCAAAGTTCAGCAGCAATTTTCCAATTTTTCACATAATTTCCAAACTCACTATTTTTCAGGGACCAGTTCAGGTTTGAAGTGGATTTGAAGGGTCTTCATCTTAGAAATACCCCATAAATGACCCCATTATAAAAACTACACCCCCCAAAGTATTCAAAATGACATTCAGTCAGTGTTTTAACCCTTTAGGTGTTTCACAGGAATAGCAGCAAAGTGAAGGAGAAAATTCACAATCTTAATTTTTTACACTCGCATGTTCTTGTAGAACCAATTTTTGAATTTTTACAAGGGGTAAAAGGAGAAAATTTATACTTTACCCTGTTTCCCCAAAAATAAACCCTACCCCGAAAGTAAGCCCTAGCAGGATTATCAGGGTGGGCTGCAATATAAGCCCTACCCCGAAAATAAGACCTAGGCCAGGGGTAATCAACTGGTGGACCACGGTCTGGACCGCGGCCGCCAGTAATGCCCGCAGACCCCACTCCCCCCCCCACCCCCATCCCCTCCTTTGGCTGGTCCTGTGGCAAGTTACCGTAATTGAGTCGGGACAGGGACGCTGTCGCTTTAAAATGTCCTTGCGTATGCACGGCCGATGTCACGGACGTGTCCCTGCCCCCGGCTGCTAAGCAACAGAAGGAGATCCCGTATGAAGGTGGGGAAGTGCTGGTCTCCGCTGGGGATGAAATGTGTACCGTAGTTTATTATGGCAGAGGGGTGGGGGGCACTGTAGGAGTGTGGAGGATGACGTGGGAAGGGGAGGATGGGGGGCTTTAGGAGTGTGGAGGATGGGGGGCTGCAGGAGTGTGGAGGATGGGGGGCTGTAGCAGTGTGGAGGATGGGGGCTGCAGGAGTGTGGAGGATGGGGGGCTGTGGAGGATGGGGGGTTGTAGCAGTGTGGAAGATGGGGGGGTGCGGCATCCTCCACATGGCTACAGCCCCCATCCTCCACACTGCTACAGCCCCCCATGTTGTTCAAGGTACATACCGTAAATAAATAAGCCCTACCCTGAAAATAAGCCCTAGTGTGTTTTTTGTGACTAAAATTACCCGGTCTTATTTTTGGAGAAACACAGTATTTGTAGCCCAATTTCTCTCGTGTAAGCACGTACCTCATATGTCTATGTAAAGTGTTCGGCGGGCGCAGTAGAGGGCTCAGAAGGGAAGGCGCGACAAGGGGATTTTGGAGAGTACATTTTTTTTAAATGGTTTTTGGGGGGCATGTTGCATTTAGGAAGCCTCTATGGTGCCAGAACAGCAAAAAAAACACATGGCATACCATTTTGGAAACTAGACCCCTTGAGGAACGTAACAAGGAATAAAGTGAGCCTTAACACCCCCCACAGGTGTTTCACGACTTTTGCATATGTAAAAAAAAAAAATAACAAAATTTCACAAAAATGTGTTTCCCCCCAAATTTCACATTTTTGCAAGGGTTAATAGCAGAAAATACCCTCCAAAATTTGTAACCCCATCTCTTCTGAGTATGGAGGTACCCAATAAGTTGGCCTGAAGTGCACTATGGGCGAACTACAATGCTCAGAAGAGAAGGAATCATATTTGGCTTTTTGAGACCAAATTTTGCTCGGGGGGCATGTCGCATTTAGGAAGCCCCTATGGTGCCAGGACAGCAAAAAAAAAAAAAAAACACATGGCATACTATTTTGGAAACTAGACCCCCCTCGGTGAATGTAACAAGGAGTTAAGTGAACCTTTATACCCCACAGGTGTTTCACGACTTTTGCATATGTAAAAAAAAATTATAATTTTTTTACCTAAAATGCTTGTTTTCCCAAAAATTTTACATTTTTAAAAAAGGGTAAAAGCAGAAAATACCCCCCAAAATTTGTAACACAATTTCTCCCGAGTACGGCGATACTCCATATGTGACCCTAAACTGTTGCCTTGAAATATGACAGGGCTCCAAAGTGAGAGCGCCATGCGCATTTGAGGCCCAGATTAGGGATTGCATAGGGGTGGACATAGGGGTATTCTAAGCCAGTGATTCCCAAACAGGGTGCCTCCAGCTGTTGTAAAACTCCCAGCATGCTTGGACAGTCAACGGCTGTCCGGCAATACTGGGAGTTGTTGTTTTGCAACAGCTGGAGGCTCCGTTTTGGAAACAGTGGCGTACCAGACGTTTTTCATTTTTATTGGGGAGGGGAGGGGGGCTGTGTAGGGGTATGTGTATATGTAGTGTTTTTTACTTTTTATTTTATTTTGTGTTAGTGTAGTGTTTTTAGGGTACAATCGCACGGGCGGGGGTTCACAGTAGTTTCTCGCTGGCAGTTTGAGCTGCGGCACAAAATTTGCTGCAGCTCAAACTTGCAGCCGGATACTTACTGTAAACCTCCGCCCATGTGAGTGTACCCTGTACATTCACATTGGGGGGGGACATCCAGCTGTTGCAAAACTACAACTCCCAGCATGCGCTGACAGACTGTACATGCTGAGAGTTTTAGTTTTGCAACAGCTGTAGGAACACTGGTTATGTATCACTGAGTTTGTGACC
Source organism: Hyla sarda (assembly GCF_029499605.1). Taxonomy (NCBI): domain Eukaryota; kingdom Metazoa; phylum Chordata; class Amphibia; order Anura; family Hylidae; genus Hyla; species Hyla sarda. The sequence continues at coordinate 295,439,053 of NC_079191.1, forward strand.
TAACTCAGTGTTTCACAAACAGTGTGCCTCCAGCTGTTGCAAACTACAACTCCCAGCATGCCCTTTTTGCATGCTGGGAGCTGTTGCTAAGCAACAGCAGGAGGCTGTCACTCACCACCAACGATCCATGCTGCAGGTCAGTCCCTCGCCGCCGCTCCTGGGGCCCCGATCCCAACATTGACCCCGGGGATCGGGGTCCCCAACTCCCGGGGTCCACGTCCCGAACTCGCTCACGTACTCCGGAAGAGGGACGGAGCGGGTTGCGGGAGTGACACCCGCAGCAGGTGTCCTGATTGGTCGGCCGGTAAACCGGCCGACGAATCAGGACGATCGTGAGGTGGCACCAGTACCACCTCACCCCTGCTGGCTATAGCTGTTCCCGATCAGCCAGTAATTCCGGGTAAACCGGGTCACTGGAGACCCGATTGACCCGGAATCGCCGCAGATCACTGGACTGAATTGTCCAGCGATCTGCGGCCATCGCCGACATGGGGGGGCATAATGACCCCCCTGGGCGATATGCCGGGATGCCTGCTGAACGATTTCAGCAGGCATCCGGCTCCGGTCCCCAACCGGCTAGCGGTGGGGACCGGAATTCCCACGAGCGTATGGATACGCCCTGCGTCCTTAAGGACTAGGAATGCAGGGCGTATCCATATGCCCTGCGTCCTGAAGAGGTTAAAAGAGAAAATATTGTGATTTAAAATGATTTTGACAAAATCCAGGAGAAATTTCGATTGGTTGTCCCCTAAGAATTTGTCCTCAATATAAAAAAAAAGAGTTAAACATCTACTGTTCAAAAAAAAAATAGAATCAGTGCCATCAACTGAGAGGTTATATAGTTTATCAATTTTTAGGATGAGTCCTTCACATAGGCCGACAACTCTAGGACATATTGTTGCAAAAAAAGTCTACAAAATGAGAGAGATGACTACTAATTGCACCAATGCCCGAGATTTTTGGCCGACCACAAGGCTTTTTTGATCCAAAGGCTGGATCGCACAGGCTGTAGTGTGTGCAGCTCATCAGGTTATACTGTGCCGCAGTACAAATGTATTGCAGCATAGTATAACCTGTAAAAAGTGTAAAAAATAAAATAAAAAGTTCTTCAATAAAAGTATAAAAAAGCCCCTTTCCCAATAAAAGCCTTGTGTCAACATAAATGCATCAGTTATATAAAGTACAATATGTCACGAAAAAACAATCTCAGAATCGCTCTGCTCAGAAAAAGCGTTCTAAAGTTATTACCATTTAAAGAGATACATGTCAAATAAAATAAAAAATAAAGAGCCTGGTCATTGAGGTAAAAAATGGGTCGGTCCTTGAGTGGTTAAAATACATGACTGAGGGATCAGAAGATAAAATCTCTTAATAATTACTATCTGGCAGAATGTGAGGCTTCCTCAATATAATCAATATGGTTTAAAATAAGCCATAATATGGATTTTTGGGTGGAAAATTGAAAGGGTTATGATTTTTAAAAGGTAAGGAGGAAAAAAACGAAAATGCTAAAACTGAAAAACCCTGCGTCCTTAAGGGGTTAAGGACCAGGCCAATTTTATTTTTGCATTTTCATCTTTTCCTCCTCGCCTTCAAAAAATCGTAACTCTTTTATATTTTCATCTACAGACTAGTATGATGGATTGTTTTTTGAGCGACCAGTTGTCCTTTGTAATGACATCACTCATTTTACCTAAAATCTATAGCGCAACCAAAAAAATACTATTTATGTGGGGAAATTAAAAAGAAAACCGCAATTTTGCAAATTTTGGAAGGTTTTCGTTTTCAGGCTGTACAATTTACAGTAAAAATGACACATGTTCTTTATTCTGTGAGTCAATACAAGTAAAATGATACCCATGATTACATACTTTACTATTATTGTTGCGCTTTAAAAAATTTTTAAACTTTTTAACCAAATGATATAACTGTTTCATTTTTCCGTATGAGGGCTCATTTTTTGCGCCATGATCTGTACTTTTTCTTGATACATTTGTGTATATAAAACTTTCATAAATTTTTTTATACATTTTTTTTTTAAAGGGTACCTCTCATCAAAAAAACTTTTGATATATTATAGATGAATGTATGCAGAATAACTTCACAATTGCATGTTATTAAAAAATATGCTTCTTTCTATTTAATTTTCCACTTTGAAGAAATGACCACTAGGGGTCTCCCTACCAGTCCTGGCAGCAAGCATTTCAGACTCATGCTGGAGTCCTAAACACTACGAGCTGCCAGTCTGCTTTGTTCACAAAGGAGAACACTCAGAGCTGCCAGCCTGCTTTGTTCACAGCCTGTTTGGCTGTGAACAAAGCAGGCTGGCAGCTCTGAATGTTTAGGACTCCAGCATGAGTCAGAAATGCTTGCTGACAGGACTGATCGGGAAAAATACAATAGAAAGAAGCATATTTTTCATTAACATGCTATTGGAAAGTTATTCAACATTCATTAATCTAAAATATATCAAAAGTTTATTTGATGAGAGGTACCCTTTAAATAAAACGTAACAAAAAAGCAGCAATTCTGCACTTTTTTTTACGTTCACGCCGTTCACCGCACGGGATCACTAACATTAGATTTTATTAGTTCGGACATTTACGCAAGCGGTGATACCAAATATATATTATCTTTTTACACTTTTTGGGGTAAAATGGGAAAAAGGGACCACGAGCCACACCAGAGAGGCAGCGGGAGATTAGGGAGTTAAACAAGTGGCTCAGAAGCTGGTGTAGGAAGGAGGGGTTTGGGTTCATGGAGAACTGGGCTGACTTCACTGTCGGTTACCAGCTCTACCTTAGGGATGAGCTGCACCTAAATGGGGAGGGTGCAGCTGTGCTTGGGGAGAAGATGGCTAGAAGGGTGGAGGAGTGTGGAAACTAGGGACTGGGGGGGGGGAAGGGAACCTACAAAATAGAGGGGAAAGATAGTGTAGATAGAGAGGGGGGACTTATTAATATACCTGGGGGTGGAGCGGAGAGAGGTGTTAGAATAGTAAATAGGGATAGGCTTCAAAGAAAGAAAAAACATATACCATTGAATTGCATGTTGACTAATGCCAGAAGTCTGTCCAATAAAACAGAGGAACTGGAGTGGTTGGTGTCTGAGGAGGATCATGACATAGTGGGTATAACAGAGACTTGGTTGGACGATAGCTGTGGCTGGGCGGTCAACATTCAGGGTTATAGTCTATTCAGGAAGGATCGGTCAAAACGGAAAGGGGGAGGAGTCTGTCTTCATGTAATGTCCAGTCTAAAGGCCGCACTGCGGGAGGATATAAGGGAGGGAAATGATAATGTGGAGTCATTATGGGTAGAAATATATGGAGATAAAAATAAAACAATTCTGATAGGGGTTTGCTATAAGCCACCAAACATAATTGAAGAGGCAGAAGATCAATTAATGAAGCAAGTAAACAAGGCAGCAATTCAGAATGAGGTGATAATAATGGGGGACTTTAACTATCCTGATATAAACTGGGAGACTGAGTCCTGTGAATCTCATAAGGGAAAAAGGTTTCTGACTATAGCTAAAGAGAATTATCTGTCCGAAATGGTGCAGGGCCCAACCAGAGGCGGTGCCCTACTAGACTTAATGTTAACCAACAGACCTGACAGAGTAACTAATGTGCAAGTAGAAGGATACCTAGGAAATAGTGATCATAATATAATACATTATAACTTGTTCTTCAATAAGGGAATCTCTTGAGGGGCCACAAAAACAATGAACTATAGGAAGGCAAAGTTTGACCAACTCAGGGAAGCCCTTAACAATATAAAATGGGATAATGTCCTCAAAAACATGAATACTGACACTAAATGGGAAACTTTTAAAAGTATAGTAAATGCTCACTGTAAGATGTATATACCTTATGGGAATAAAAGGGTCAGAAATAAAAGAAAACCAATATGAATGAATAAAAACGTTAAGGGGGCAATAAATGACAAAAATAAAGCATTTAAACTACTAAAAGAGGACGGCAGTGAAAAAGCATTAAAAAGCTATAGAGAAAAATGTAAAATATGTAAAAAAAAAACAGATAAAAGCTGCAAAAATAGAGACAGAAAGACTTATTGCCAAAGAGAGTAAAACTAGCCCCAAAATGTTCTTTAACTATATAAATAGCAAAAAGGTCAAAAATGAAACGATAAAGAACAAATTATAAACGGGGATCAGGAAACAGCAAATATATTAAACAAATTCTTCTCCACTGTGTGCACCTAGGAAAATGAAATGCCAGGTAAAATACAGCGAGATAAGGTAAACTCCCCAGTACAGGTCACCTGTCTAACCCAGGAAGTAGTACAGTGCCGCCTACAAAAAATCAAAATAGACAAATCGCCAGGTCCAGATGGCATTCACTCCCGTGTTCTAAAGGAATTAAGTAATGTAATAGACAGACCCCTATTTTTAATATTCAAGGACTCTATAGTAACAGGGACTGTTCCCCAGGACTGGCGCATGGCAAATGTGGTGCCAATATTTAAAAACGGGACAAAAGGTGACCCCGGAACTTATAGGCCTGTTAGTTTAACCTCTGTTGTATGTAAATTGTTTGGTGGTTTTCTAAGAGATGCTATTTTGGAATATCTTGATACAAATAAATGTATGACTCAATATCAGCATGGCTTTATGAGGGATCGGTCCTGTCAAACTAACCTTATCAGCTGTTATGGGGAGGTGAGCTCCAGACTGGACCAGGGGGAATTGCTGGATGTCACATATCTGGATTTTTCCAAAGCATTTGATATGGTACCACATAAACGGTTGGTGCATAAAATGAGAAGGATTGGGCTGAGGGAGAATGTGTAAGTGAGTAAGTAAATGGCTCAGTGATAGGAAACAGAGGGTGGTTATTAATGGTACTTATTCTGATTGGGGTATCACAGGGGTCAGTATTGGGTCCTGTCCTATTTAATATATTCATTAATGACCTTGTAGAGGGGTTGAATAGTAAAGTAGCAATCTTTGCAGATGATACTAAACTCTGTAAAGCGGTAAACACAATAGAGGACAGGACACTGTACAAATGGATCTGGATAGGTTGGAGGCTTGGGTTGGGAAGTGGCAGATGAGGTTCAACACTGATAAATGTAAGGTAATGCACATGGAGAGGAAAAATCCGGGCTGGGATTATGTATTAAATGGGAGCACGCTTGGGACGACTGACGTGGAAAAGGACTTGGGAGTTTAAGTTAACAGTAAATTTAGCTGTAGTGACCAGTGTCGGGCAGCTGCTGCCAAGGCAAATAAAATCATGGGGTGCAACAATAGGGGCATAGATGCCCACGACAAGGAAATAATTCTACCGCTGTACAAATCACTAGTCAGACCACATATAGAATACTGTGTACAGTACTGGGCACCAGTGTACAACAAAGATATAGTGAAGCTGGAGAGGGTTAAAAGACGGGCAACCAGGGTAATACGGGGAATGGGAGGACTACAGTACCCAGAAAGATTATCAGAGTTAGGGTTATTTAGTTTAGAAAAAAGAAGGCTTATAACTATGTATAAATATATCAGGGGACAGTACAGAGATCTTTCACATGATCTATTTATACCCAGGACTGTATCTATAACAAGGGGGCATCCTCTACGTTTAGAGGAAAGAAGGTTTCTACACCACCACAGACGGGGGTTCTTTACTGTAAGAACAGTGAGACTGTGGAATTCTCTCCCAGAGGAGGTGGTCATGGTGAACTCTGTAAAAGAATTTAAAAGGGGTCTGGATGCATTTTTGGAGAGTAAGATCATTGCTGGTTATGTATATTAGATTTATAGGGACAGAACGTTGATCCAGGGATTTATTCTGACTGCCATATTTGGAGTCGGAAAGGAATTTTTACCTCTGGTATGAGGGTTTTTTGCCTTCCTCTGCCTCAACTCAGTAGGGACTCATTAAGGTTATAGGTTAAACTTGATGGACTCTGGTGTTTTTTCAACCTTACGAACTATATCAGAGATTTATCAAAACCTGAGCAAAGGAAAAGTTGCACAGTTGCCCATAGCAACCAATCAGATCGCTTCTTTCATTTTGCAGAGGCCTTGTTAAAAATGAAAGAAGTGATCTGATTGGTTGCTATGGGCAACTGGGCAACTTTTCCTCTGGACAGCTTTTGATAAATCTCCCCCTATGTATCTTCCCCTATGTTACTATGTTACATTTTTATTTGGGGTAGGAGACACACTTTAATTAGTTGATTGCTAATACTGTTCAGTGCCATGCATAGGGCACTGATCAGATCTTCTGCTCTGGTCTGCTCGATCTCAGACCAGAGCAGAAAAAGCCGGGAAGGCGGTAGAGGCAGGTGCTGCCGCATATGCCGTGATCTGTATTGATCACGGCATATGACAGGTTAATAGCAGACATACGCGCAATCGCGGATGTCTAACATTACCGGCGGGTCCCTGGCTGCTATCGGCAGCTGGGACCTGCTGCACATGACCCAAGCAGCGCTCCGATGCTCGCGGTTATGTACAGGACGTAAATGTACGTTCTGGTGCGTGAAGTTCCACCGCACCAGGACGTACATTTACATCCTTGGCCGTTAAGGGGTTAAAGGAATTTTACCATAATATGAATTATCTTTTATCCACAGTCTGACTGCGGGAACCTCAGCTGATCCTGAGAATGTACATATAGTTGTCCCTAATTGAACGGTGCAGACCACACCTTTACAGCCACTGCACCAATCATTTTCTATAAGGTCGCTTAACATTTACACGCATCGTCCACACCATTCACTCTGGAGACAATTATGTCCCCATCCACAGAATCGGTGGGGTTTCAGCAGTCAGACTCCACCATCTGCTTGTTATCCACTATACTGCAGATAGGGGATAATATAATTAGATGGTAATATCGCTTTAAACTGCTGCCTTAGCCTATGAATCAGTGGTCTCCAAGCATTGAACCTTTAGCGGTTACAAAACTACAACTCCCAGCCTGCCCTGACAGCCAACAGCTGTCCAGGCATGCTGGGTGTAGTAGTTTTGTAACTCCCAGCATGCATAAACTCCCTGTCCCCACACAATGACACAGGAGCCATTCATCACCATATATTACATCATGCTGTTACTTACCAAATACCAATAATACCAGTATACAAGGAGGAAATATTATCACCATACAATTATCACCATCATACTGTTACTGACTAAATCCTGTATACAGAGGCCAATATTACCAATAATTCCTATATACAAGGAGAAAATATTATTACCATCATACTGTTACTGACCAAATACTGTATAATGAGACTGATAATACCAGTATACTAAGAGTAATCTTACACCATATATATAACCATCATACTATTACTGACCTAATCCTGTATACTGAGATGAATATTTCCAATAATACCATTATACAAGGAGGAATATTATTACTATACATATTGCCATCATACTGTTACTTACCAAATCTTGTATACTGAGACCAATAATACTAATACCAGTATGGAAGGAGGAAATATTCCCCACATACAATGACCATATAGTGGTAGATATCAGCTTTACTCAGGCTCTGCAGACCATATAAGTGATTACATACAGTTACATAAGGTGACGTTTTCTCTGATTGGAGTCATTCACTTTCCTTTTTCTTCTCCTTCTGGCCCAGACCATGATGAGAATTTCTTCCAGCCACCTTCATCCCAACAGAACTTGCCAGTTGCCACTTTTCCAGCACCTATAGCATTCTATACAGTAAATATAACCCCCTTGGTATCCCACACAGTAAGGTGGGTAGATAAATGAGTTGGGAAAGAGTAGGTAGCTCCCCCACAAGTAAGTAGTTAGGTCACTTAAGTAGGTAGATAGGCCCCTTCACAGTTGTTTTCCCCATTACGCAGGTGCCCTGAGTAGGTAGGGACCACCTGTAGGTAGATTCCCCTCATAGTTAGCTGTCCCTTGTAGGCAGCAGCAGCCCCCTATAGGTAGGGGTTTATCCCTGTAGGTAGGTCCCCTTGTAGGCAGCAGCAGCCCCTTATACATAGAAATGACTCCCTGTAGGAAGGTCCCCCTGTAGATAGGTAGATACTTACAATACCCCATATATAGTAGCAGTAGCTCCCTTTTAGATAGTGGGCAGTAGCAGCCCCCTGTAGAAAGTAGTTTTAGCAGTCCCCTTTAGGTAGTTGTACTAGCAGCCACCTCTTAGGGAGTAATAGTAGCCCCCTTTAGGTAATCAAAGTAGACCCCTTTAGGTACTCAAAGTAGCCCCCATAAGGTACTCATAGTTGCCCTCTTTAGGTAGTAATAGTGTCAAGGATGGCTCGATGAGAGGCTTTCAAATGTTATTGACTGTGCTGTTATATACTGCTAAGTGTCGACACAAGAATTATACACCAAACAGGATGTTGGTATAAACTCTTTCTCAGCATACCCGCAGCTGCCCCAAAAGAGTTCTGTTTAATCCAGGAAGTACATTTAGTTTTTACATTTGACAAGATAGGAGGCTTAGTTATGACGTCAAAATCGGCATGTTACATTTTTATTGGTTGTTTGATTATTGCATCCGTATATATTAGCATATCTAGCATCTCTTAATTTCTTGGCAGAAGTTCCTCTACCGGGAAATTCCAGAGTTCTCTGTCCGTCAGATATTTTGTCTTCCACTCCTTATCTCGGCCGTGCCGGCATCATGGCAAAGCCTCCATCGTAGTCACAAGCAGATTGCAAGCTGATTTATGGGTTAAGGGGTAGGTAACAAATATATTTTTCCATCAGCAATGGCATATTAGTATTAATATATTGATCAGTCATCAGAAACGTAAGGGTCATCCCTATCAATTCCCCCCCTAAAAGATATTTGTTACCGTACACAACATCTTTCTCTAGAATATATTGCTCCTAATAGTCTCAGGTTCAGGTGGAAAAAAGAAAAAAACGGGTATGGGATACTTCACTGCTTTCAGACGAACGGCCTCTACTGTGGAGATTAATGTTTTCTTTACACAGGGGACTACGCAATTGTCATTATTATTGCACTGAAAACCACTAATGTGATAACTATTTGGAGAAGCCATTTTTTATTTTTTCCTCAGTCTCCTAACCATGAGAAATATTGATACCCTGAATTTTTCTTCAATTCCACAGGCATACTAGACAGTTTTCCCATTGTCCTTAAAAGAGCCTGATTTAGTGTCATTCTCTGTAGTAGAGATTTGCCAGTATTGTCTTTTCCTCTATTGGCACTCTGTGGTCTATAGTCCCAGTCAGTCCCTGTGTTTCATCCCACTGTTCCCCAATAGTCACATTTGTTCCCCCAGTAGTCATCCTTCACACATGTATATTGAATTGTTACATACATAAGGCATTGTTTTGGCATCTCGGGACAATTCACTATGTCACAGTAGTCAAATTTAAAGGTAGCCACTTGGGCATTGGAAGAGTTATACCAAGACGTGGGATAGCACTCTTGGGTCATTGTCAAGTCGGCCCAGTAGTGTGGTGGATTCGAATTGGGTTGCTGGGTTTACACCTCACTTATACTAAAAAGGATATGTATCAGAAGCATGGTATAGGAACCCTCTTGCAGTGTGAGGCATATCCATGTTGATTTTCCTTCTAGTTTGACCAAAGTCAGAGTTGTCAGTAGAACCTGATGAGGACCTTCAAATCTAGGTTCCAACGGCCCCCTCACGTGTCTTTTCACGAGGACAAACTCTCCGGGCTGCAGATTGTTACTTCCTGGTTCAGCATCTGGAATGGAAGAGTAGACAGTAGATTGCAACATGTATTACTCTCAGCTCATTACACAGTGTGATGACAAACTTTACCAAACTATCATTTCCTGCACTGAGGGTAGTAAAATCCTAGCTTAGGAACCCCCCCCCCCCCCCCAAGAGTGTCTCATATGGGGTTAGGCCTGTTGGCTGTCGGGGTGTGTTTCTAACTGTTGGGGGTTAATAACTCATTTATATGAATTATTAATTATGGTCAACAAAAATATGAAAAATATTATGACCGTTATGAATTGCCAAAAACATACAAACAATGCAATTCCCCATATCTGGGCCCGACTATTTTCCCAGATATGAGTTCTTTAGTAGTGGTAGAGTAACTTTTGCAATATAATACAATGATTACACAGTTATTATAAAAATAAGTACATTTATTTGTTACAGTTGATTAACATTAAGGAGAGTAATACAAACAGACCATGATTATATAAAAGAAATTATATAACGAATATCCATGACATAATGTCAGATTTAAACTATAATGCACTAATATATTATGTTAATAATTAAACTTAATCACAGAAGTGGGTTAGTTCAGATATCAGTAGATTACTTTGTGTAGGGATCATCACATTATATGATATCCTATGGGCATATTATCTCTAGATGCATAAAATGGGAATAAACCCCGCCCAGTCCTAACCACAATTTTCTCTGGTAAGATACAGTATTAAATATACTATTTATTAAGAAAACTTAAATTAAGTTTCCTCGTGGCAATTATTATGTCATGTGTACAAGCAGAATATGATCCCAACAGACTATGCTATATGCAATATGATCATTGCATTGATCCCCATAAGGCGCACTCCGTTCAATCTGCAGTTAGAAGGGGGTGTGGCTTATAAACTACTGTTACCATCTCACAATTGAGAATATATATATATAATAAGCCGGTCTGCTCATAAATGTGACATAACTGTCCACATTGAAATTAGGTAACTTAATCAAATAAGAAACCTGTGTATCTTACCAAGAGCACTTCTGGATTAAAGAAAAATGGCTGCCTGGAGTCCATGGGAATGCATGGAGTCCTAACCGGTTTAGCAGTGAAGAATGGGCTTATGGACTAAAGTATATCTCCCTGACTCTTCATGGCTCCGCCCCTTCAGGTAGCCTCTAGAATCTTCTGTGATGAAGATGGGGTGCCTCTGTCTCCCTCAGTGTGTGTTGTCCGTCTGTCTCCCCCACACCTGCTTTTAGCCTGTCTCCTGTCTAAAAGATCCACCCCCACAAATATCAGATCATCCAATGATGATTGGTGGGTGTGTATATGGAGATCAGGCTAGTGGGAAGTGACATAACATCACAGCTGATCTTCAATTATAGCCGGTATATTCTGTGTGATTAAATTCACCATAAGGGATAAATATATCTATACCAGGTATTATGGCTACTATATTTTCATAATATGATATATTATGCCTGAGATTAACAATAGTCATGAAGTAATCCATCAGGCAACACCAATTGCATGATTACACATCTCACACATTATTTATAAACCTGAAAACAGCATTTAGCTATATAGCTGTAAACATATTAATAATAATGCTAATGGTTATATAGCCCCTATCTATCAGTTTTATATATATATATATATATATATATATATATATATATATATATATATATATATGTATATCAATATTGTATAATAGGGCAAGATAGCATATTCATGCTACAAAGATCATATTATGAGATCATCTATAGGAATAGTCTTTTGAAGACATCTCATGTTAACCTGCAGGTCACCTCTGGCTAGTTGAAACTGACCTATCTCAGGGATCTGTCCTTTGTTTACAGTCCCCCGGTATCACTTAGCTCAATACATATGAGAGCCATTGTCTTCAAATCTCAGCTGTTAAGATGTGAACACTTTCAGTATTTGCTACTCCCAAGACTTTATCATTGTTTGGTAAAGCACTTATCAATAAACCATTGTTTTTGACCCTTAGTTTCTTTACATGTCCCTTAGAAGAGATACACCTTCTCAATCAATGGCATGGTCTGTGCCCTTTCAATGAACTACACTTCAACCCTATTTTGGGTCTTCTGAGATTATTGCCATATTTAAGACATAGTGATTCATTTTTGGGCCTACAATAAGGATGACATAACAGAGTACAAAGCTATGGGCAGCACTTCTGGCCATGGAAAGGACTGTTCTTTAATGGCTTAAAGGATTTTGTTCTTTAAGGTGCCATTTAGTCTTTCAAGTTTCCCACTGCTCTGGGATGATATGGGGTATGGAGTCCGAGGTCTGCTCCCACCATTTTTCGAAAGTTCTCTTGTAATATCCACAATGAAAGCCGGTCCTTGGTCACTTTCAATTACTTCAGGGACTCCAAATCTGCGTACCAGCTCTGTTAGCAGTTTCTTTACAGTAGTCTTTGCTGTAATATTAGTGACTAAGTAGGCTTCTGGACATCCTGAGAACATGTCCACTGCTACTAGCACATACTTAAACTTTCCACTTTTGGGCAATTGCATGTGGTCAATCTAGATCCTCTGAAATGGATAGTAAAGTTTGGCCAAGTGTTTCTTCGGAGTAACTTCTGTTCTTCCAAGGTTGCAGGTGTTGCAAATGTCACATCCCTTGACATATTGTTCAACTGGTGTTGTTATTCCTGGTGCAAGGTAGATTTTATTGATAGAAGTGATCATTTGTTTTTTTCCTCTGTGGATGACTCCATGAGCCCATTGAGTCACCCCCGGGTAAAGGGCTTGGGGAAGACAATCTTGTTTGCTTTTCTCCATAGGCCATCTGATTCACTGAGTTCAGCTCCCATTTTCTCCCATATACTCTTTTCCTTGTCCAAGGCTTGAGTCTAGAACTGTTTCAGTGTCTTGAGTCCGGGGTTTTCCTTTTCCTCTTCTGGTTCTTCTGATCCTTTCTTCTGCCTTCTTGTCACCACATATACCCCTGCTTCCTCTCGAGCGAGGGGCTGTATTGCAGCTTCTTTAGCTGCCTGGTCTGCCAAGAAATTTCCTTTGGCTTCTTCAGAGTCCAAACTTCCGTGCGCTTTGACTTTGATTGCCACTTGTTCAGGCAATTTTAAGGCTTCAATCAGGGTCCTGACAGCTTCAAAGTTCTTTATAGAGGTCATGTTCTTTATTGCAGTCATGTACCCCCTCAAGGCCCATTTAAATCCGAAGTGCAGCGCCACTCCATGCCCATAAGCAGAGTCCGTGTAAATGTTGGTGGTTGGTTCTGAAATGCGGCAGGCTTCAGCTAAAGCAATGAGTTCCGCCTCTTGTGCTGAAACATGGGGAGGGAGTGGTCTTGCCCGCAGAACTTCGAATGGCCTTACCACTGAGTATCCTGTGTGGAAGTTGCCACTTTCATCAGCATATCTGGACCCGTCTGTGTAGAAAGTAAAGGTTGCATTGTCCAATGGTGTTTCTTGGACCATTGGCAGATGTGATGTCTCCATTTCCATAACCTCTAAACAATTGTGCTTAGGATCACCGAGGTCATCATCATTTTGTTCAGTTTCTTCCCGAGAGAGGAATCAGGGTAGCTGGATTCAGGATTGTGCATCTTTGAAGAGTGATGTGCAGATGTGGAGTCTGGGTTGCCCGGCAGGGCTAGCCAGATGTCCGGTGGAAATCCGACTTAATGGCTGGGTTGGCGCACGCCCGAGGTAGACACAGATGCGGTGTGGATTTTAAAGTATTTATTTCAGGTGTAGAACAATGCGTTTCGAGGGGGCAACCATCTTCGTCAGGTTCATAACACACAGTATGCATTACACTCTCTTATATACATAGACAATTTCACATTTTGGAGGGAGAGCGGGTCACAGGGTCAGTTGTGACGTCACTGTGCCCCGGGGTCCGCTGCTGGGTGGGTTTGTGCTGTACAACTTATTGTGAGGCTGGGTATAACTGAGAAATTTTTCCATTGAAATCAATAGGCTCAGTAAAGCCTATGGTATGTGTGCTGACATGTTGGTTTGCTATACAGGAGGGACTGTGGTCAGGCAGTGGATGGGGTGGTAATACTGTGTTTCAAATCTTGGCACATGCATGAACTCTAGTATGTGGGTGAACTTTTATTTATGTCAGGTTGACAGATGTAGGTCACTGGGTTAATTGAATAACATGTGGTCATGTAAAGTGGATGTGTGTAATGATGATTGACAGTGTGGGGTAATTGTCGTGGGAAAGTAAACAAAGGTCATGTGTATCCTTGGAGTGATCTGGATGCTTGGTAGTGACTTGTAACGATGTGTTACATACAGCTTTAAGCCAGTAGATGGCAGCAAAGAACTGTAAGTTCTAGCTGCCTATGTGTTGAATAGAAGAAACTTGAAGTTTGCTGTCTGGAATGTAATGTTAGTTTTAAGATATAAATTTCAGCTTCTGCCATCATATTGTTGGGGAGAGGGGGATGTGATGGATTATGGGGGTTGAGATGTGGTGGTGTTTTGTTTTACTTTATTTTGTTTTATATATTGGAGTGGTGTGGAGTGTGGATCCATGATGGGGCGGGGGGGGGTTTAATGGTGATGTGGATTTGTAGGGTTGATGTGGTGGTGTTATTTGATGAGTTCTGTTGCTTCATTGAGTCCAAGGGGCTGAAGCATGCCAAGTTTTTAGATCCAGAACATTTCCCAACACAAAACAAGACTAACTTCAGTACCACATACAACTTTGCCCATAACCAAATCCATACTACACAAACATTGGCATATCTTATAAGCTGACCCCCTCCTCAAAACCGTACTCCCCGAAAAACCCACAATCACATACTGCAGAGCCCCAACACTGAGAAGCATAATCGCCCCCAGCCGACTCCAACGACACACCAAGAAAAAACAGTCAAAAACCGCCAGTGCACCAGAAGGATCGTACAAATGTCACACAAAAAATTGCATCTGCTGCAAAATAATTTCTCACAAAAAAGAATCTTTCACTAACCTCTTTCACTAAAATTCCCCATAAAACACCACCTAACATGCAAATCCAGTTACGTAATCTATGTCATTTCCTGCATCTGCGGTAAAAACTATGGGGGAAATGTATCAATGTTGACGTCTTTTTTAGATCACTTTGGTTGGTCTAAATGTGGTGCAATTGCACCAAATTTACCATACTTGTGCAACGTTCTAAATTTCCACACAGTTCTATTTGTACACCTGATCTACACCTCACAGGGAAAGTGGACACAGGGATTTTGCTCTATTGCTTTGAGTCTCGGCTTCCATTGATGTTTTTGTCCACCAGAAAAACTGTCACAGCTTTTTCTTGCGTTTTTTCTTGCATTTTTGCTGGTGTGCGGAAACAATAATTTTTTTTACCCTGTGGGGATTTTTTTTCACTACCTTCAGGTACCGCTCTGTGGATCGGATGCAGAGCGCCCGGCCCACAGAGTGTGAGAAGGTGAGGAGTGATGTATAGCATATACATATACACAGTGCAGAGCATCACTACTCCCCTCCGCCGGCTGTATAGTATATACATATACAGGGTGCAGAGCATCACTACTTACCTCCGCCAGCTGTATAGTATACAGGGGGTGCATAGTGTATCCATGTATACTATACTGGAGCCCAGCAAGGAAAGCGTTAACCCACGCTGCTGCTGAGCAGTTCTGGATAAAGTCTTTGTGCGCTATCCTGTATATACACCCATCTATAGATGACTGTATATACAGGAGACAGTAGGTAGACATCAACAATTGGGGGCTCCCTGTTACACTGCAGTATGGGCGCACTCCCCAGGGGAGTGCGACAAAAATGTACTATCCATTTTTTTTCTTTTCTTCTCATTTCAGATACGTGAATGCGGAGGACTACGTCAGATTCGGTGGATTGGGACAATGACCATTGGTTTTTTAATGTCAATAAAAGGGTTAATGAGGGCTGTGGGGGAGTGTTTTTTAAATTATTTTTTTTTTCAATGTGTCGTGTTTTTTATAATTACATTTTCAGGGTTAGTAGTGGAAGGCGTCTTGTAGACAGAATCCATTACTAAGCCAGGGCTTAGTGTTAGACACAAACCAGCTAGTGCTAACCCCCAATTATAACCCTGTACCCACCGCCACAGGGGTGACGGGAAGAGCCAGAGCCAACAGGCCAAAACGTCAAAAATGGTGCTCCTGGGCCTAGGCAGTAACAGTATGGTGTTATTTAGGCTGGGGAGGTAACAATGGTCCTTGCCCACCCTGGTAACATCAGGCTGTTGATGCTTGGTTGGTATCTGGCTGAGAATGAAAATATGGGGAACCCTATGAGTTTATTTATTCATTTAAAAAAAAACGCATAGGGTTCCCAGTATTTTCATTCTCAGCCAGATACCAACCAAGCAGCAAAAGCCTGATGTTAACAGGGTCGGCGAGGGCCATTGTTACTGGCCCTCCCCAGCCTAAATAACACCAGCCTGTTACTGCCTAGGCCCAGGAGCGCCATTTTTGACGTTTTGGCCTGTTGGCTTTGGCTCCTCCCTGCACCCCAGTGGCGGTGGGTACCGGGGTAATAACTGGGGGTTAGCACTAGCTGGTTTGTGTGGTTTGGTGCTAACGCTAAGCCCGGCTTAGTAATGGATTCCGTCTACAAGATGGCTTCCACTACTAAGCCTGAAAATTCAATTATAAAAAACACAACACATTGAAAAAGAAAATTTTACTTAAAAAACACTCCCCCACAGCCCTCGTTAACCATTTTAATGACATAAAAAAATCATCGCAGTACACCGAATCTGACATAGTCCTTCGCATTCACGTATCTGAAATGAGAAAAAAAGAAAAACATGAAAAATGGGTTAGTATTTTTTTTCCCCTGGGGAGAGTGCACATAATGCAGTGTGTTCCTAAACAGGGAGCCTCCAATTGTTGCTAAACTACAACTCCCATCATGGGGGGCTGTAGTTAAACAATAGCTGGAGTCACCCTGTTTGGGAACACGCTGCCAGAAAGGCTTTGGGGGAGATGTATCAATACCTGTGTAGAGAAAGAGTGGTGCAGTTACCCATAGTGACCAATTAGATCGCTTCTTTCATTTTTCAGAGGCCATTTTAAAAATGAAAGAAGCGATCTGATTGGTTGCTATGGGCAACTGCACCACTCTTTTTCTACACAGGTTTTGATAAATCTCCCCCTCTGTTCCCATTATGTAAAACACATAATGAGAACAGAGCCTGGACTGTATAGCTCCGCCCCCTAATGATGTTATCATTAGGGGCGGAGTAGTAAAGGTCGCAGGGGGTCTCAGGAATGAGACCCAGTGTGATCTGTCCCTTGGACTACTTCTCCCATCATGAGACATTCTGTGTCCCATGATGGGAGTAGTTGTAGTACCGCAGTACTGAGGGACGGCTCTTGCACATCCCCCGGCTGCGGGACTCTATTGGGACTGTTAGGACTACTACTCCCTACTGCAGAATTTACACATCATACATACAAATCATACATAGATACACATCATACATACACATCACACATAGATACATACACATCATACATAGATACATAAACATCATACATACCCATCATACATAGATACACGTCATACATACACATCATACATAGATACACATCATACATACACATCACACATAGATACATACACATCGTAGATACATACACATCATACATACACATCATACATAGATACATACACATCATACATACATAGATACACATCATACATAGATACATACACATCATACATAGATACATGCACATCATACATACACATCACACATAGATGCATACACATCATACATGTATCATACATGCATGCCTGCGCGGCGCTCGTCTGTTCCCAACAGCCCCTGGTCTATCTGTCCCTGCCTGCCCAGTTTTTTAAAGGATCTCTACTGTCCCTCCATGTGCTGAGGATGAAGGGTCCTTCACTGCGCTGCCGCTGGCTTCTGTATACACTATCATAATTCATAATCCCTGCCGCCGGAACACATGAGCTCTGATTTGTGCATAGCTATTCACCAATCAGAGCTCCCTTGTCCCGGTGGCAGATCGCAGCGGGTCTCTAGAGAATGACCTGCTGCGATCTGCACCTCAGCCCCAGGACTACAACTCCCATCATGGCTGGAGTCTGTCCATGATGGGAGTGGTAGTCCCACTAGAGTCCCGCAGCCGGGGGATGTACAAGAGCTGTTCCTCAGCGCTGCGGTACTACAACTACTCCCATCATGGACAGATTCTGTCCCATGATGTGAGTAGTTGTAGTATTGCAGTGCTGAGGGCTGGCTCCTCCATCGTCCAGCGTCCAACACTTTTCTATGTGTCCTTGCTACCAGTCATAGATTTGTAGTCTATTTTTGCAAAAAAAAAAAGCACAATTGCGCAAAAAAAAATGTACGTTTTTTTTTTTTGCGCAAATGATACATTCCAGTCCACTGGATTAAGTTGTCTATGGTGCACCAACTTTAGAAAATCATCCACCAAGAAAAAAACGCAGCTCAAATGCAAAAAAAAGCGCAATTGCGCAAAATCTGTACACATGAAAAGTAGTCTAAAGGCAATTATACATGTCCCCCTATGTGGGCAGAACTACCCAGGAACTCCACTCCAGGCTCAAACACCGAAACAACATAAAAAAGAAATTCCATCTACTCAGCGTATCCAGACACTGTACTAAAGAACATCCAGCCCCATGGACCACATTCCCACCCACAGCTCCAACCGACTTCAAAACCTCATCCGAAGGGAAATGTTTTGGATCTACAAACTTGGCACGCTTCAGCCCCTTGTATGCAAAGAAGCAACAGAACCAGGGCTGCCCTTACACGGCTCAAGGCCTGCCCTGCCCCTTTCGAAATGATAGGTAGATAGATAGATATCCACAGCACAAACGAAGACTGCAGCACTCCAGTATGTAAAGGTGAATAAGGTTTATTGACCCAACATCAAGTAACAACGTTTTAACTGCCCAATTGCAGTCTTGCTCAAGCTCAACAACCAGTGAGATTAACAGGGTATTTATACAGGAAGTGTACATAACATTAATTAGTTAACAAGATTAATTAAGTGATTAAGATCATATTTATAAGAAATACTACGTACTCGCGCGCAAGCGCAGTGTGTCTCAGTGAGTCCTAAAGTGCCATGAGAGGGTCTGGCAGCCCTCACATACATACGAACAATATGGGTTAGTGCAAGGGGGATACATACCGGAGACTCGCACCCCGTGCAGATGCACAGGGAAGGAGACCCCTAAACGCATGGAGACCCCCGGATCAGCGGCGGGTCACAATGAGTATGCTGGCACATACCCCCTATTACGTACCCAGAAAAATGCAAAGATGGCAACAGGACAACATAATGCTTGAAATGGATAATACATGTTCAGACGCTTGCCATGGTATTTTTCGTGTTTCCTACGTTGCCTTCTCTTGAGTGTAATCTAAAACAATAAATAAAAACATAGCATGAGATACAAATATAGTATGATTGTATTAAATTCACATAGCCTACAAGAGGCCTCATAGATGGTTGCTAACGGTAACAAACATAATAGCTTCTTAATTTATGTTACATTCAAAATACCTGGGGTTACCACAAATTCAACATTGAGACCATGAGGCCGCAAGGAGTTGAGTGTATGGATCCACCGCAACTCTCGTTTTTTTAAAAGGCTCGTGCGGTCTCCACCATACTTGAGGGTGGGGAATATGATCAAGTAATGTGAATCTGAGATCTTTCTCTTTATGCTCAGCCTCCAAAAAATGTTTGGAGACTGGAAGATCAGTACGTAGCTTTCTTATTGAATAACGGTGTTGATTGATACGGTTTTTGAAAGATAAAGTTGTTTCTTCTACGTAGATGTAACGACACGGGCAGCTAAGAACATATATCACATGGTACATAGTGCACGTGAGATGACTTGATGGGAAATGTCTGACCCGTGCCCGGATGTTCAAAATTAGGGCCTTTAATCATGAATTTACAGTTGATACATTGTCTGCCAGGGTAAGAACCTTTTGTTCTGGACTGTGATGAAAGATTGGTGGAAATATGATATATATATATATATATGATGGGTGGAAATATCAGCCTTTACTAACTTGTTGCGGAGGCTAGGAGGTATGCGGTAGGACATTAAGGGTAGTGTCTGAAATTTTGTATATCGGGGAAGTTCTTTTGAATAATATGCCAATACTTGGGTACCGTACTCACTATTTTGTTCGAGTCAGGACTGTATGTAGTAACAAAAGGAATGCGTGTAAGGGAGTTAGTAGAAATTGGGGTGGAGAGTATAGTACCTCTATCCATATCCTTAACCTTTTGTTTGCTTTGTTCCACAAGGGTAGAGGGGTAGCCCCTGTCTCTGAAGTTTTTTGCCATGCAATCCATTGTTGGTATGATGTTATCTTCTCTGCTTATGATGCGTCGTGCCCTCATCATTTGGCTCTTAGGTAAAGAGCGGGCCTGAGCACTGATTGCAACTCCATATTGAAATACAATAGCTTTCACCCTAAACATGTGTCCCGCTCTTTACCTAAGAGCCAAATGATGAGGGCACGACGCATTGTAAGCAGAGAAGATAACATCATACCAACATTGGATTGCATGGCAAAAAACTTCAGAGACAGGGGCTACCCCCCTACCCTTGTGGAACAAAGCAAACAAAAGGTTAAGGATATGGATAGAGGTACTTTACTCTCCACCCCAATTTCTACTAACTCCCCTAAACGCATTCCTTTTGTTACTACATACAGTCCTAACTCGAAAAAATAGCGAGTACGGTATGCAAGTATTGGCATATTATTTCAAAAGAGCTTCCCCGATATACAGGAATTTCAGACACTATGTCCTACCGCAGACCTCCTAGCCTCCACAACAAGTTAGTAAAGGCTGATATTTCCACCCATCAGAGTACCAACCAATCTTTCATCACAGTCCAGAATAAAGGTTCTTACCCTTGCAGACAATGTATCAACTGTAAATTCATGATTAAAGGCCCTAATTTCGTACATCCGGGCACGGGTCAGACATTTCCCATCAAGTCATATCTCACGTGCACTATGGACCACGTGATATATGTTCTTAGCTGCCCGTGTCGTTACATCTATGTAGGAAAAACAACTTTATCTTTTCAAAAACCGCATCAATCAACACCGTTATTCAATAAGAAAGCAACGTACTGATCTTCCAGTCTCCAAACATATTTGTATCTCATGCTATGTTTTTATTTATTTCTTTAGATTACACTCAAGAGAAGGCAACGTACGAAACACGAAAAATACCATGGCAAGCGTCTGAACATGTACTATCCATTCATAGCATTATGTTGTCCTGTTGCCATCTTTGCATTTTTCTGGGTACGTAATAGGGGGGTATGTGCCAGCATACTCATGGTGACCCGCCGCTGATCCGGGGGTCTCCGTGCGTTTAGGGGTCTCCTTCCCTGTGCATCTGCACGGGGTGAGAGTCTCCGGTATGTATCCCCCTTGCACTAACCCATATTGTTCGTATGTATGTGAGGGCTGCCAGACCCTCTCATGGCACTTTAGGACTCATTGAGACACACTGCACTTGCGCGCGAGTACGTAGTGCTTTGTTTCTATGACTCCCGGGACGCCGGCCTGTCATTGGGACTGCGCCCTGACTTTTGGAACGGCGTGATGCGCCGGAAGTATGAGCGGCGTCCCACGCTACCACTTTAATCATGTTACAGACGGCTTGCATGGTAATTATAACGACACTGTACACTTAATTTATCTTATTATGTATCATTTGCCTCTCTTATCACATTTTATATTGTCACTATCACGATTACATATACGGAACACTGTTTGCAGTGTAAAGCAGTTATGTCTTAAAATGCACATTGCACTGATGCACTTTATGAATACATTTTGTGGATGTAGTTCTTATAAATATGATCTTAATCACTTAATTCATCTTGTTAACTAATTAATGTTATGTACACTTTCTGTATAAATACCCTGTTAATCTCACTGGTTGTTGAGCTTGAGCAAGACTGCAATTGGGCAGTTGAAACGTTGTTCCTTGATGTTGGGTCAATAAACCTTATTCACCTTTACATACTGTAGTGCTTCAGTCTTCATTTGTGGTGTGGATATCTATGGGACCCCTGACCCGGGACCTTTCTACTGCTTGCACCCACCGCTTTCAACCAAGGTTGTGCTACTCTTCCTATTTCCCTAGATAGATAGATAGATAGATAGATATGAGATAGGTAGATAGACAGATATGAGATAGATATGAGATAGGTAGATAGATAGATATTAGATAGATAGGTAGATAGATAGATAGATTAGAGATGGATAGATAGATAGCAACAGGAGAATACAGCAGCACACTGCTAGCACTGTGCTGCTCTTCCTATTTCCCTAGATAGATAGATAGATAGATAGATAGATAGATAGATAGATAGATAGGTAGATATGAGATAGGTAGATATGAGATAGGTAGATAGATAGATATGAGATAGATAGGTAGATAGATAGATTTGAGATAGATAGATAGATAGCAACAGGAGAATACAGCAGCATACTGCTAGCACAAAGATATAGATGAAACATGAGTATATAGATAAAACATGAGTATATAGATAGAACATGAAAAGCTATACAGCTGTAATGCAATAAATGAAGAT
Source organism: Hyla sarda (assembly GCF_029499605.1). Taxonomy (NCBI): domain Eukaryota; kingdom Metazoa; phylum Chordata; class Amphibia; order Anura; family Hylidae; genus Hyla; species Hyla sarda. Next base: position 295,461,395 of record NC_079191.1, read on the forward strand.
ATGAAACTATGAAATTATGAGGTACTTAGCTTACAAATTTGGCGCCAAATAGCGTGGACCATCCCAGACCTTGCAATGCCTGCTGTACTGTTCACACAGAGGCATATTCACAGTGTAGGGTCCGTCCAAGAATGAGGTCCCCTTACCGTGGTGGGACGGTCCACGCTATTTGGCGCCAAATTTGCAAGCTAAGTACCTCATAATTTCATAGTTTCATATCTTCATTTATTGCATTACAGCTGTATAGCTTTTCATGTTCTATCTATATACTCATGTTTTATCTATATACTCATGTTTCATCTATATCTTTGTGCTAGCAGTGTGCTGCTGTATTGTCCTGTTGCTGTATATTTAGCCCAGCAGCCTTCACCTGCAAGCCAGGTTTTTACAATAGTTTGGAAATAATAGTGCTGGCCAACTTATTCTTTGGTTAGAAAAATAGATAGATATGGCCCGCAACCAGTCCTGGTGCCTAGTGAGTAGGGGCCCTATTGGGGGGGAGAGAGAGATAAATAGATATGAGAAAGACAGATAATAGATACATAAATAAATAGATAGATATTAAAGTGTTTCCCAAATAGGGTTCCTTCAGCTGTTGCAAAACTACAACTCCCAGCATGCCCACACAGCCAAAGACATCCTGGGAGTTGTAGTTTTGCAACAGCTGAGGGCACCCTGGTTGAGAAACAATGAGATGGAGGTAAATAGTCACTATCTCATTGTTTTTCAACCAAGGGGCCTCTAGCTGTTGCATGAGATATTGCCTATTAATCTCCTACTAATCCCCAAATTACAAACTCCCATCCCCCTCCCTTCTCCCCTTCTCCCCTCTCCAGAAAGTAACTTACTATGATTGATGGATGCCTTCCCTAGGCGTAGGAAGTCTTCCAATTACCAGTGGCAACCAAGTGTCAGGGTCTTGTAGAAGGAAAAACAAATCACGTGATCATGCTCCATCAATAGTGTGAGGAGAGGGGAGGGACGTCCTCTCTGCTCTCCTTCTCTGCTCTGGTACCAGATGGTCAGCACAACGTCGGCCCCTGCGCTGATATTACAGGTACAACATGCCACAAAAAATGTCTCTGGTAGCAGCAGGCCTTCTCTGTTTGCCCCTGGAAGCAGGAGACCGCTTTAAAAAGCAGTCTCCTGCTTCTGTACTTGGACTGCAGGCTGCTGAAGGGGGGTGCAGCTGGGGCCCGGGCTCCCTGGGAGCTCGGGCCCCTTACTGGAGTACTGGCTGTACCCCCCTGATAGCGGCCCTGAACAGAACTCTTCAAATAACACCACCATTAAAAACCCCCGCCCCATCATGGATCCACACTCCATACCACTCCAATATATAAAACAAAGTAAAGTAAAACAAAACACCACCACATCCCAACCCCCATAATCCATCACATCCCCCCCTCCCCAACAAAATTAAGGCAGAAACTGAAATTCATTTCTTAAAACTAATATTATATTCCAGTCAGCAAACTTCAAGTTTCCTCTATTCAACACATAGGCAGCTAGAATTTACAGTTCTTTGCTGCCATCTACTGGCTTAAAGTATGTAACACATTGTTACAAGTCACTACCAAGCATCCAGATCACTCCAAGCATACACATGGCCTTTGTTTACTTTCCCACGACAATTACCCCACACTGTCAATCATCACTACACACATCTGCTTTACATGACCACATTGTTATTCAATTAACCCACTGACCTACATCTGTCAACCTGACATAAATTAAAGTTCACCCACATACTAGAGTTCATGCATGTGCCGAGATTTGAAACACAGCATCCCCATCCACTGCCTGACCACAGTCCCTCCTGTATAGCAAACCAACGTGTCAGCACACCTACCATAGGCTTTATTGAGCCTATTGATTTCAATGGGAAAAATTTCTCACAGTAATACGCAGCCTCACAATAAGTTGTACAGCACAAGCCCACCCAGCAGTGGACCCTGGGGCACAACTGACCCCGTGACCCGCTCTCCTGCCAAAATTTGAAATTGTCTATGTATATAAGAGAGTGTAATGCATACTGTGTGTTATGAACCTGACGAAGAGGGGTGCCCCCTCGAAATGCATTGTTCTACACCTGAAATAAATACTTTAAACTCCACACCGCATCTGTGTCTACCTCAGGCATGTGCCAACCCAGCCATTAAGTCGGATTTCCATCGGACATCTGGCTAGCCCTGCCGGGCAACCCAGACTCCACATCTGCACATCGCTTCCATTCCGCTTGCTAAGCGGGACCGACGGCTAGCTGCCTCCCGATATACTCATTCAAAGCGCGCATCAGCGTTGTGCCTGCTCGCACAACAGAAAAAGGTGAGCATCCTTTGATTTCTCTTAAAATCACCTAATCTCGATATACTACACCATTGAAGCGCCATCTCTGCTTTTTTTCTCCCTGCTCTCTCATCTTTGAAGAGTGACATTATCCGTGAGTAAGAGAGAGCATTGACGCCTCACTTGTCTTTGTAGAGAAAGTGGATTTCTTTGGCATAGAGTCAAAATAGCTTTCAGATCATGTGGAGCGAGGATAATGATAGAATGTCCAAGAATGATGTCCAAAGTTTTGTCCAAAAGGTCTTTAGCTGCTATCACAGCTCAAAGGCAGGTTGGTGCAGTTCATGCAACCGGATCTAGTCTGCATGAGTAGTATCCCAAAGGTCTCAATTTGTCTCCATGTTTTTGTTCAGAGGCATGGCCCTTTGTTTCAGAGAGGGACATATAAAATGGTAGTTCATAGTTCGGGATGCCAAGTTCTGGAGCAGACAAGATAAGGTCTTGTAGGTGGTTCAAACACTGTATGGCTTCCCATAATAGTGCTTGCTTCTGAGATATAGTTGGAATGGCATCATAGAGGTTGCATCAGTGCTGAGGCATCCGGAATCCATTGTTGGCAGTAAGTGATCATACCAAGAAAGGTCTGTAGTTGTTTGACAGAACTGAAATCAAACCAGCGCAGCAGTTCATGAAAGGTCTGCTGAGCGGGAAAGCAGGGAGGACTTGTTGCGCCCAGAGAGGTCCCTGAATAGCTAGCGGGTAAGCCCTATAATCCGTACACAGCTCCTGCTAACCCCATACTTCTGAGAACCGTCAGTGCAGAAGAACAGACTCTCGGCCATACAGCTACCTCTCCAGAGCGGTCAGAAGATCGGTGCCGGTATCTGAGAAAGAGACATACAGGAGAACCAGAGAGTGAAAGAAGGAGGGGGGGGGGGGGGGATATGTTCTGATAACCCCTGAAACAAACCAATACTAAAAAACACATTCAATGTGCTTGGAAGAAAAGGAGATTAAACCCTAAAGGATTACAACAGTTATTTACCCTCCTGGACAAACAACAACTTGGGCGCCTGTAATCCCGCCAAAAGTACAGAAAAGAAAGAAGACCACAGCCATCTTTATCTCTCTCATTATCACAGCTAGACAGAATTACAAACAGACTACAACTTTAAAAGAGGTGAAGAAACCTATTAGACCTGGATCAAGGTGGCTGGTCAGCTCTTCCACACAGGATACATTGAACCACCGTTACAACACAGGATCTGTGCACTACTAGAAACAGCTGCAGGTCTCCTGACTGGACATTTAAAGAAACAAACTGAAATAAAAAGGATGGAGAAGCGCTCCACTGTGAAGGACAATAGACAAAAGAAAGTGAGCCCCTAATGATAGAGAGACTCACCAGATGATGTTGTGCTATAGAGGCTTAACGCTCTAGCAGGCATGTAATCCTTTCGGATGGTTGGGATGGAGACTCCACCTGGATATCCACCTAGGACTGCAGCTTATCCCGCCCTTGGCTAGGCATAGGGAACATGAAGTGAAAAATTTGCACTTTTTGTGGTGCACAGGTAATAGGGATATTACAGCGCTGTCCACAACCAAGGTAAGATGAAAATATTTATTACATGTAACGCATTTCAAGGACGCTCCGTCCTCTTCCTCAGACATGCATAGGACTAAAAGTACGGCAATATATACAGCTGATCACATGATCAGGAATGACATCATAGTACATTTGCATAAAATTAACATAGCATTTACATAAAAAGACATAGAGAGAAACATAAAAGAACATTCATAAAAAGGTAAATGAATTGTTCCCAGATCACCTGTATATGACCAAGATTACATTCTTTTTTTCAAAAAATATTTTCAAAAATTTTTTTCTCCCAAAGAAAATCTTTTAGAAAAATTCCTTTGAAAAACTTTTCAAAAAACATCCCCCATAAGAATACAATATATTCTCTTATATTTAACATGTTTTTTCAATTGTTTCATTAAGCCCTCTCGGCTATAACGTGTTAAGTGTGAAAATCCAAAAGGATTCTCTATTCACTAATTTTCTAAAGCGGTCAGATTGATCAGAGGGAATACTTTCTAAAATAGAAAGTTTCAGACAGGTAGGGTCACTATTATGTATAGTCATAATGTGCCTAGAAATGCTGTGTAAAGCAAAATTCTTTTTAATATTATGTCTATGTTTGTTCATACGGGATCGAGCTGATTGAACAGTACGACCCACGTACTGTAGGCCACATTTACAGGTTAAAAGATATATATAATATACTTAGATGAACAATCTAATTTTTCTTTTAAGTTGAAGGTTTCCCCCGTTGCAAAAGATACGACCGATGCACACGGAGGAATCGCAATCCATCCGCAACACATACATCGCACACGATCGCATCGAAAGGTACCGCCAGTTGTGAATTCAGTTCTACACTGGTTTTTTGTATGTATATCCTTCATCTTGCTTGGGGCTAAATGATTCCTTAGTGTTTTTGCTCTTCTAAAAGTTAGAAGGGGATGATTTGGAAGTAAAAGATTTAAATTAGGGTATTTCTTGATTATGGGCCAATATTTATTCCTAATAATTCTTATTTGTTTAGTACTATTATTATAAGTAGTAATAAAGTTAAATTTGGGTGTAATTTTATCTTTTTTATTTTTACCATTGTAATTAATTAATTCTGTTTGTTGTAATTCACCAGCTTTTTTATATGCATTATTTAAGATCTTTTTTGGATATTTTTTCTCCCTAAAACATAGAAACATAGAATGTGTCGGCAGATAAGAACCATTTGGCCCATCTAGTCTGCCCAATAATCTGAATACTATGAATAGTCCCTGGCCCTATCTTATATGAAGGATAGCCTTATGCTTATCCCATGCATGTTTAAACTCCTTCACTGTATTTGCAGCGACCACTTCTGCAGGAAGGCTATTCCATGCATCCACTACTCTCTCAGTAAAGTAATACTTCCTGATATTACTTTTAAACCTTTGCCCCTCTAATTTAAAACTATGTCCTCTTGTGGTAGTTTTTCTTCTTTTAAATCTCCTCTCCTCCTTTACCGTGTTGATTCCCTTTATGTATTTAAAAGTCTCTATCATATCCCCTCTGTCTCTTCTTTCTTCCAAGCTATACATGTTAAGGTCCTTTAACCTTTCCCGGTAAGTTTTATCCTGCAATCCATGTACTACTTTAGTAGCTCTTCTTTGAACTCTCTCTAGAGAATTTATATCCTTCTGGAGATACGGCATCCAGTACTGCGCACAGTACTCCAATTGAGGTCTCACCAGTGTTCTGTACAGCGGCATGAGCACTTCTCTCTTTCTACTGCTTATACCTCTCCCTATACATCCAAGCATTCTGCTAGCATTTCCTGCTGCTCTATTACATTGTCTTCCTACCTTTAAGTCTTCTGAAATAATTACTCCTAAATCCCTTTCCTCAGATACTGAGGTTAGGGCTGTGTCAAATAATTTATATTCTGCCTGAGGATTTTTACGCCCCAGGTGCATTATCTTGCACTTATCCACATAAAATATCAGTTGCCAGAGTTCTGACCATTCTTCTAGTTTGCCTAAATCCTTTTCCATTTGGCGTATTCCTCCAGGAACATCAACCCTGTTACATATCTTTGTGTCATCATCAAAAAGACACACCTTTCCATCGAGACCTTCTGTAATATCACTAATGAAGATATTAAACAATATTGGTCCCAGTACAGATCCCTGAGGTATCCCACTGGTGACAAGACCTTGCTCTGAATATTCTCCATTGACTACAACCCTCTGTTGTCTGTTACACAGCCACTGCCTAATCCACTCAACAATATTGGAGTCCAAGCTCAATTACTGTAGTTTTTTTTATTGAGTAGTTATAAGTCTTCTATGTGGGACAGTGTCAAAAGCCTTACTAAAATCTAGATATGCGATGTCTACTGCCCCTCCGCCATCTATTATTTTAGTCACCCAGTCAAAAAAAAATCAATATGATTTGTTTGACATGATCTCCCTGAAGTAAACCCATGTTTTTCATCTTGCAATCCATGGGATTTTAGATGTTCCACAATCCTATCCTTTAGTAGGGTTTCCATTAATTTCCCCACTCTTGATTTCAGACTTACTGGCCTATAGTTGCTTGATTCCTCCCTACTACCTTTCTTGTGAATGGGCACAAAATTTGCTAATTTCCAATCTTCCGGGACGGCTCCTGTTACCATTGATTGGTTAAATAAATCTGTTAACGGTTTTGCTAGCTCACCACTAAACTCTTAACAATTTTGGGTGTATCCCATGGCCCCTGTGATTTATTTGTCTTCACTTTAGAAAGCAAACGTAGAACCTCTTCCTCTGTAAAGACACATGCATCAAAATGATTCCTTAGTTTTCCTCTCTAATGGAGGTCATTTTCCTTCTTTTTCTTCTGTAAAAACTGAACAGAAGTATTCATTAAGGCAGTCGGCTAGCCCCTTATTCTCTTCTACATACCTTCCTTCCTTTGTTTTTAATTTAGTTATTCCTTGTTTTAATTTCCTTTTTTCATTTATATATCTGAAGATTGTCTTATCCCCTTTTTTCACAGACTGAGCTAGTTTTTCTTCTGCCTGTGCTTTAGAAGTTCTTATAACTTGCTTGGCCTCTTTCTGCCTAATCTTGTAGATTTCCCTATATTCATTGCTCTGGGTGGTTTTATAATTACTAAATGCTAGTTTTTAGTTTTTTTTATGATTTTGGCCACTTCTGCTGAGTACCACAGTGGTCTCTTCCTTTTTCTGCTTTTACTGACAAGTCTAATGCAATTTTCTGTTGCCTTCAATAAAGCGTCTTTTAAGTAGTCCCATTTCTCCTGAACTCCATGTAATTTGTTCCAGTCTGATAGGGACTCATTTATGACTAATCTCATTTTGGAAAAGTCTGTTTTGTTTTTGTGTGGTGTGACTCCTTCACTGTTCTCATTAGACCACACTGATTGGTGATCACTAGATCCCAAGCTTTCGCCAACAATAACATCATATACCAAATCCCCATTTGTGAACACCAAATCCAAAATGGCCTCCTTCCGCATTGGCATCTCATGATCTTGTGGATAGGGATTAACTTCTAATGGTGGGACAATACCTTTAATAGGTCATTATTTTTTGGGAAATTGTTCTTTATTTATAACAGGAGTGGAGAACCTTCTTGTGCCAAGGGTCATTTGGAGATTTATAAAATTATTTAAGGGCGAAACCATGCCCACATGTGATGTGCAATAGGTTTCCGCTGCACATGATGATCAGGACAAGCACCTGCCAAGGTGGAGTGCCGGAGAGCACAAGAGGTAGGACCTTTCCTGCTCCCCTGACCACCCCTTTACTTAACTCACCTAATGTGATGGCTAAAACTGCTTCTTTTTGGTGAGGTGTGGGAGATATAGTTATATAAAACAGTTATATAAAATTTTAGATTGCTCTCTGTAATCCTCTAGAGAGGTGCAGTTTTTCTTTATTCTTCTGTATTGCCCATATGGGATGTTAGTCAACCACTTCGGAAAATGGCAACTATCGAATCCCAGAAAGCTATTAACATCCACTAATTTAAAATGCGTTTTGGTGCATATTTTCTGGTGCATATCTTAAAAAATTTCTAGGTCTAAAATCATATAAATACACGATATTCTACTTCCAATAATGGCAGAACAATTATTAATTCTGCCTGGCGAAAAAATGGCACTAATACCAACAATCACTCTGCAAATCACCAATATGTCACTAACCTAATAACTAAATCCCCACAAATTTTGGAATAAAATTTGCCACTTGTAAATATAAATGAAAATAAATTTGGACATTCTCATATTACAGTGTCTGAATTACCTCCTATTTTGGAGCTCGAAGCACCTGACTCCCCTTCACCCACACGATTGATGCAAGTCGGACCTGGAACAACAGTTCCTGACGAGCAGCTACACGTGCAGTCTGAACTGTTACAACCACGAATGACCGCACATTCTTTAATTAAACTAGATATGGAAAAATTTTCACCTTATCCACTTTCACCTACCATTTTAATCAAAAAAAAATTATCAATCTTTGAGCAAAGAAATAGGAGATTTAACTCTTCACAAAAATGAAAATTTAAGAAATTTTGACACTCCAACCCTAAGACTGGAGGAATGTCAAGCTCTAGATTTATCCATTTGCACTATCCATGACACTTCTGCACTCTCTACATCTGATATTGATATACTTTCAAATACAATTCATGCAGTGACTAACTCTACTGATACCACTGACACTGATAGTTTTTTAGTCTCCCGACCTGTGAATGTGGGGTCTCAAAAATCACACATTACTTTCCCCTAGAGAGTTCACACATACCATCATCCCTAAAAGGAAAAAGAAAAATCATAAACGAGGATGCAGGGGGGGAAGAAAAAAACTGCACATATAACCACTAATCATTCAGCCAAACTCTTTAATCTATCGGATTATATCCTCAAAGAAAATGAAATATCTCTTTTAGCAAAGGGTCTTTCCTTTTGCCCTACGTCCCACCCAGATCAATTTCAACTATTTCTTGATCTAAATGAATACACAAGGAAACTCAGTTTGGCCAGACATTTTTACATTCAGGACAATAAATCCCAGAAAATGTGTGAAATACAGACTAATGAACCACCTATTGTTGACAACTATAGACATGTTGAAGTAAAACCTAAATCTTCTTTTTCTCCTTTAACCCCTTCCCGCAGAATGTCATATATAAACGCCGGGTTGTGCAGTGCGTTCGCGCATCCCGACGTTTATAAATGACATTCAGTTAACCCGGCGATGCGCAGCATCGCACGGGTTAACTGGCAGAAGTCCCGCTGTTTCCAGCAGGGGACAACTTCTGCTTCACCCCCAGGACCATCCATTGATGGTCCTGGTCAGCGATCACTGTGATTGGTCCCTGTGGGGTGAAAGTTCAGATCCCCCGCACTGCCCGCCCCTGGAAGTCGGGCAGAACGGGGGACGATGGCTGCGGGGGCTCGCGGCATAGACTTACCCGAACCAGCGGCGGGACCGAGGAGCAGCGCGGGACCGGCCACGTGGACGAGCAGCGACGGGACCGGAGGTAAGTATATGGTCCTCAGAAGCAGCAGTGAAGATCTTCACTGCTGCTTCTAGGAGTCTGAAAACTACAACTCCCAGCATGCCTAGACAGCCTTTGGCTGTCTGGGCATGCTGGAAGTTGTAGTTTTGCAACATCTGGAGGGCCCCAGTTTGGAGACCATTGTATAATGGTCTCCAATCTGTGCTCTTCCAGCTGTTGCAAAGCTACAACTCCCAGCATGCACTGACTGTCCAGGCATGCTGGGAGTTTTAGTTCAGCAACATCTGGCCCTTCAGATGTTGCCGAACTACAACTCCCAGCATGCCCTTCAGCTGTCTGGGCATGCTGGGAGTTGTAGTTTTGCAACAACTGGAGACACCCTGGTTGGGAAACATTGTCTGTTTCTAACTCAGTGTTTCCTAACCTGTGTGCCTCCAGCTGTTGCAAAACTATAACTCCCAGCATGCACTAACAGACCATGCGTGCTGGGAGTTGTAGTTTTGCAACATCTGGAGGGCCCCAGTTTGGAGACCATTGTATAATGGTCTCCAATCCGTGCTCTTCCAGCTGTTGCAAAACTACAACTCCCGGTATGCACTGACTGTCCAGGCATGCTGGGAGTTTTAGTTCAGCAACATCTGGCCCTTCAGATGTTGCCTAACTACAACTCCCAGCATGCCCTTCAGCTGTCTGGGCATGCTGGGAGTTGTAGTTTTGCAACAACTGGAGACACACTGTTTGGGAAACATTGTCTGTTTCTAACTCAGTGTTTCCTAACCTGTGTGTCTCCAGCTGTTGCAAAACTATAACTCCCAGCATGCACTAATAGACCATGCATGCTGGGAGTTGTGGTTTTGCAACAGCTGGTGCACCCCCCCCCCCCCCATTCACATGGACGAGGGTTTTACAGTGGATTTCTCGCTGCAAGTTTGAGATGCAGCAAATTTTGCGCTGGGAAACTCGCTGTAATCCCCCACCCATGTGACTGTACCCTGAAAACACTACACTACACTACCACAAAATAAAATAAAAAGTTAAAAACACTACATATACACATACCCCTACACAGCCCCCCTCCCCCAATAAGAACGTCCGGTACACCACTGTTTCCAAAGCAGAGCCTCCAGCTGTTGAAAAACAACAACTCCCAGTATTGCCGGACAGTCGTTGACTGTCCAGGCATGCTGGGAGTTTTGCAACAGCTGGAGGCACCCTGTTTGGGAATCACTGGCGTAGAATACCCCTATGTCCACCCCTATGCAAATCCCTAATTTAGGCCTCAAATGCACATGGCGCTCTCACTTTGGAGCCCTGTCGTATTTCAGGGCAACAGTTTAGGGCCACATATGGGGTATCGCCGTACTCGGGAGAAATTGCGTTACAAGGTTTGGGGGGCTTTTTCTTCTTTAACCCTTCATGAAAAGGAAATGTTGGGGTCTACACCAGAATGTTAGTGTAAAAAAATTTAATTTTTTACACTAACATGCTGATGTTGCCCTATACTTTACATTTTCACAAGAGGTAAAAGGGAAAAACGCCCCCCAAAATTTGTAATGCAGTTTCTCCTGACTACGGAGATACCCCATGTGTGGGCGTAAAGTCCTCTGGGGGCGCACAACAAGGCCCAGAAGGGAGAGTGCACATGTACATTTGAGGTGATTTGCACAGGGGCGGCTGATTGTTACAGCGGTTTTGACAAACGCAAAAAAAACAAAACCCCACATGTGACCCCATTTCGGAAAAGACACCCCTCACGGAATGTAATGAGGGGTGCAGTGAGAATTTACCCCCCACAGGTGTCTGACGGATCTTTGGAACAGTGGTCCGTGAAAATGAAAACTTGTACAGCCCACTGTTCCAAAGATCTGTCAGACACCAGTGGGGGGCAAATGCTCACTGTATCCCTTGTTACGTTCCTCAAGGGGTCTAGTTTCCAAAATAGTATGCCATGTGTTTTTTTTTTTTTGCTGTTCTGGCACCTTAGGGGCTTCCTAAATGCGACATGCCCCCCGAGCGAAATTTGCTCTCAAAAAGCCAAATATGACTCCTCTTCTGAGCATTGTAGTTCGCCCATAGTGCACTTCAGGTCAACTTATGGGGTACCGCCATACTCAGAAGAGATGGGGTTACAAACTTTGGGGGATATTTTCTGCTATTAACCCTTGCAAAAATGTGAAATTTGGGGGGAAACACACATTTTTGTGGAAATTTTTCTTTTTTTTTTTACACATGCAAAAGTCGTGAAACACCTGTGGGGTATTAAGGCTCACTTTATTCCTTATTATGTTCCTCAAGGGGTCTAGTTTCCAAAATGGTATGCCATGTGTTATTTTTTTTGCTGTTCTGGCACCATAGGGGCTTCCTAAATGCGACATGCCCCCCGAGCAAAATTTGCTCTCAAAAAGCCAAATATGACTCCTTCTCTTCTGAGCATTGTAGTTCGCCCATAGTGTACTTCAGGTCAACTTATGGGGTACCTCCATACTCAGAAGAGAAGGGGTTACAAATATTGGGGGGTATTTCCTGCTATTAACCCTTGGAAAAATGTGAAATTTGGGGGGAGAAACGCAAATTTTAGTGGAAAAAAAACATTTTTTTTTTACATATGCAAAAGTTGTGAAACACCTGTGGGGTATTAAGGCTCACTTTATTCCTTGTTACGTTCCTCAAGGGGTCTAGTTTCCAAAATGGTATGCCATTTGAGGTTTTTTTTGCTGTCCTGGCACCATAGGGGCTTCTTAAATGCAACATGCCCCCCAAAAACCATTTCAGAAAAACGTACTCTTCAAAATCCCCTTGTCGCTCTTTCCCTTCTGAGCCCTCTACTGCGCCCGCCGAACACTTTACATGGACATATGAGGTATGTCCTTACTCAAGAGAAATTGGGCTACAAATATAAGTATAAAGTTTCTCCTTTTACCTCTTGTAAAAATTCAAAAATTGGGTCTACAAGAACATGCGAGTGTGAAAAATGAAGATTGTGAATTTTCTCCTTCACTTTGCTTCTATTCCTGTGAAACACCTACAGGGTTAAAATGATGACTGAATGTCATTTTGAATACTTTGGGGGGTGGAGTTTTTATAATGGGGTCTTTTGTGGGGTATTTCTAATATGAAGACCCTTCAAATCCACTTCAAACCTGAACTGGTCCCTGAAAAATAGTGAGTTTGAAAATTTTGTGAAAAATTGGAAAATTGCTGCTGAACTTTGAAGCCCTCTGGTGTCTTCCAAAAGTAAAAACTCGTCACTTTTATGATGCAAACATAAAGTAGACATATTGCATATGTGAATAAAATTTTTTTTTTATTTGTAATATACATTTTCCTTACAAGCAGAGAGCTTCAAAGTTAGAAACATGCTAAATTTTCAAATTTTTCATCAAATTTTATGATTTTTCACAAGGAAAGGATGCAAGTTACCACAAAAATTTACCACCATGTTAAAGTAGAATATGTCACGAAAAAACAAGCTCGGAATCAGAATGAAAACTAAAAGCATTCCAGAGTTATTAATGTTTAAAGTGACAGTGGTCAGAATTGCAAAAAACGCTCTGGTCCTTAAGGCCAAAATGGGCTTGGTCCTGAAGGGGTTAAGCTCACGTGGTAATTTTATTGACACATTTTATGCGATGGTAAGCGATGAATTTCGAAAGATTAATGCTATTAATCCAACCTCCCATATGGAAAACAACCTTACAAAAAAAAGAAAAAACTGGTCTAAAAAACTTAAAAGAAAACGATCAAATAATAATTAGACCTGCTGATAAAGGAGGAGGAACAGTTATTTTAAACAGGGAGGATTATATTGAGGAGGCTTTACGTATCTTATCTGATCGTGATTATTATATAATTCTACCATCAGACCCCTCTTTAGAATTTTTTAAGGATTATAATACTTTCATTCAAAAGGCAAACCAAAATGGTATTTTAAATAAAAAAGAAAAGACCTTCCTGCAAGTGCAACATTATTCTCTACCTACATTTTATTATCTACCAAAGGTACACAAAAATATAAAAAAAAACTCCGGGTCGCCCCATAATATCGGGTATGAATGCTATCACTTGCCACTTATCGCATTATGTTGATCTGTTTTTACAGTCGTATGTTTTAAATTTGCCAAGTTATCTGAAGGATTCCACACAATTAATCAAGGAATTATCACATTTATCTATTGAGGGAGACTATCCATTTCTGACTCTTGATGTGAGTGCTTTATACTCTAATATTTTAGAGGCAAAAGGCCTAGATGCAATTAAAATATTTTCTGGAGAATGATAAATTAATGGGAGACATGCAAGCTCAATTTTTATTAGATTCAATTAAATTTATATTAAATCACAATATTTTTTCCTTTGATGGTGTGGTATACCGGCAGATCAAGCTGTGCGATGGGCACACGTTTTGCACCCAGTTATGCAAATCTATATATGGGTGTATTTGAAAGTGTGTCCATCGCACAGTCCCCTTGGTTTTTAAATGGCAATATTTTATACTTTAAGAGGTTCATTGACGACCTGTTTATTTTATGGAAGGGTCCATATACAGAAGCAAACATTTTTGTAGAATAGCTAAACAATAATGACTGGGGTCTTACTTTTACTATGAATTTTTCGTCCTCTTCCAGTGTTTTTTTAGACCTAGAAATTTTTCAAGATATGCACCAGAAAATATGCACCAAAACGCATTTTAAATTAGTGGATGTTAATAGCTTTCTGGGATTCGATAGTTGCCATTTTCCGAAGTGGTTGACTAACATCCCATATGGGCAATACAGAAGAATAAAGAAAAACTGCACCTCTCTAGAGGATTACAGAGAGCAATCTAAAATTTTATATAACCGTTATAGGGAGAAAAAAATATCCAAAAAAGATCTTAAATAATGCATATAAAAAAGCTGGTGAATTACAACAAACAGAATTAATTAATTACAATGGTAAAAATAAAAAAGATAAAATTACACCCAAATTTAACTTTATTACTACTTATAATAATAGTACTAAACAAATAAGAATTATTATGAATAAATATTGGCCCATAATCAAGAAAGACCCTATTTTAAATCTTTTACTTCCAAATCATCCCCTTCTAACTTTTAGAAGAGCAAAAACACTAAGGAATCATTTAGCCCCAAGCAAGATGAAGGATATACATACAAAAAAACAGTGTAGAACTGAATTCACAACTGGCGGTATCTTTCGATGCGATCGTGTGCGATGTATGTGTTGCGGATGGATTGCGATTCCTCCGTGTGCATCGGTCGTATCTTTCGCAATGGGGGAAACCTTCAACTTAAAAGAAAAATTTGATTGTTCATCTAAGTATATTATATATCTTTTAACCTGTAAATGTGGCCTACAGTACGTGGGTCGTACTGTTCAATCAGCTCGATCCCGTATGAACAAACATAGACATAATATTGAAAAGAATTTTGCTTTACACAGCATTTCTAGGCACATTATGACTATACATAATAGTGACCCTATTTTAGAAAATATTCCCTCTGATCAATCTGACCGCTTTAGAAAATTAGTGAATAGAGAATCCTTTTGGATTTTCACACTTAACACGTTATGGCCGAGAGGGCTTAATGAAACAATTGAAAAAACATGTTAAATATAAGAGAATATATTGTATTCTTATGGGGGATGTTTTTTGAAAAGTTTTTCAAAGGAATTTTTCTAAAAGATTTTCTTTGGAAGAAAACATTTTTTGAAAAGATTAAAAAAAAAAAAAGAATGTAATCTTGGTCATATACTGGTGATCTGGAAACAATTAATTTACCTTTTTATAAATGTTCTTTTATGTTTCTCTCTATGTCTTTTTATGTAAATGCTATGTTAATTTTACGCAAATGTACTATGATGTCATTCCTGATCATGTGATTAGCTGTATATATTGCCGTAATTTTAGTCCTATGCATGTCTGAGGAAGAGGACGGAGCGTCCTTGAAACGCGTTACATGTAATAAATATTTTCATCTTACCTTGGTTGTGGACAGCGCTGTAATATCCCTATTACCTGTGCACCACATAAAGTGCACATTTTTCACTTCATTTAAAGAAACAACACCTTTTTTTCCCCTTACATTGTTACCAGCAGGTCTGGTACCCAAAGGAATCAACTTGCAGCACAAATAGGAAGTGCCATTTAACTGAAAATATTCAACTGTGAGAATGTCTGGTAAGCTGGCATTGCCAGAATTCTTATTAGTATTCTTCTATAATTTACTGTACTCGGAGGGCTGTGAGATTATTTGCATTGATTGTACCCAAAGTAAAATAGTGATTCACACCCAGAACTGTATTTTCTTTAACCCCTTAATGTCACAGGACATAAATGTACGTCTTGGTGAGCTGGTACTTAACGCACCAGGATGTACATTTACGTCCTATGCATAACCGCGAGCATCGGAGCCCGTAATGGCGGACATCTGCGATCGCGCGGATGTCCGTCATTAACCCCTCAGATGCCGTGATCAATACAGATCACGGCACCTGCAGCATCGCGGTACTTTGAATGGATGATCGGATCACCCGCAGAGCTGCCGTGGCGACCCGATCATCCAGCATGGCAGCCGGAGGTCCCCTCACCTGCCTCCGCTGCCTTCCACGGGTCTTCTGCTCTGGTCTGCAATCGAGCAGTCCAGAGCAGAAGATGACCGATAATACTGATCTGTGTTTTGTCCTATGCATAGCACTGAACAGTATTAGCAATCGAATGATTGCTATAAATAGTCCCCTATGGGGACTATTAAAGTGTAAAAATAAAAGTTAAAAAAGTAAAAAATAAAAGTTAAAAAATTTTAAAAAACCCCTCCCCCAATAAAAACGTAAATTGTCCCATTTTCCC
Source organism: Hyla sarda (assembly GCF_029499605.1). NCBI lineage: Eukaryota > Metazoa > Chordata > Amphibia > Anura > Hylidae > Hyla > Hyla sarda. The sequence goes on from NC_079191.1 coordinate 295,477,626, forward strand.
TATTTCACCCCCAAAAAGTGGAAAAAAAAATATTTTATATACATATTTGATATCGCCACGCCCGTAAATATCCCAACTATTAAAATAAAATGTTAATGATACTGTACGGTGAACGTAAAAAAAAAGAAGGCCAAAATAGCTGCTTTTTTTTTATAACATTTTATTCCCCAAAAAATGTATAAAGTATTAAAAGTTTTATATAAGCAAATATGGTATCAATAAAAAGTACAGATCAGGGCGCAAAAAAATGAGCCCTCATACCGCCGCTTATATGGAAAAAGGAAAAAGTCTTCAAAATAGGGGGATTATAAACATACTAATTTGGTTAAACAGTTTGCGAATTTTTTTTAAGTGCAACAGTAATAGAAAAGTATATTATCATGGATATCATTTTAATAGTATTGACCCAAAGAATAAAGAACACATTTCATTTTTACCGTAAATTGTACGGCGTGAAAACAAAACCTTCCAAAATTTGCTAAATTGCTGTTTTCTTTTTAATTTCCCCACACAAATAGTATTTTTTTGGTTGTGCCATACATTTTAAGGTAAAGTGAGTGATGGCATTACAACGGACAACTGGTCGCGCAAAAAAACAAGCCCTCATACTAGTCTGTGGATGAAAATATAAAAGAGTTATGATTTTTTGAAGGCAAGGAGGAAAAAACGAAAACGTAAAAATAAAATTGTCCTTAAGGCCCAAATGGGCTAAGTCCTTAAGGGGTTAAAGAAAGTTCCAACAGTGGAGTTTTTATATAGACATCCCAAGGGACCACCATTCCCCTCAGCAGACTAGGGGTGCTCATAACATCACTCATTTCCTAACCGCTTGCGTTACCGCTGGCGATTGCCGAAAGGGGAGGAAAAAACAGGTAATTTTTGGGGTGCACACCGTAGGTATCAAAGAACCACGGATGCCGTGGATTAGGCTTTAGTTCTTTTGTTCACATAGACAACGCGTTTCGAGAGCGGCCCGCTCTCTTTTTCAAGTCCTTTACCATCTGCCCCCTGCAGGTGGACCCGGGTCTGGAGGCAGCCCCGCACTACACTTTCTACTCAATAATAGATGTTGAGCTCTGAGCCCAACATTACCAGGTATTTGAGGAATCGACAGCACTTATTTACACGGTCTCACCCCCCGGTAGCGGCACAGGGCAGCGCCTTCCCTTGTCTGCTTTTTGTCTCTGCATATTTCTCATTTCCTAACTGGTAACAGATATGGAGAGAAGGGGACAATATCAGAATCAAACACCTGGGAAAAGTCACAGATCCACAAATCATCAAAATCTGAAAAGAGACAATCCGCATGCCAACAAGTTTAAGAAAGAAATAACGATTATGAGTAAAAAGAACCAACCCAAAGATAAACCTGTTTTTACCAGCACAAATAGATCCAAACCACTCACCAACAGTATGTCTTCAGTGGAATCCTCACCTAGCACCAGTCTGGCCAAACAATGGCATAAACAGGACAATGACTCTGATCCAGCTGAGGGTGACAGAGATTTTGAGACTCAGAAAAAAGACGCCTCAGAAAACTTAAATAAAGAGAGTATGCTACTCTTAAGAAAGTCTTTTGCTATTGTCTCCCAATCAGCTTGACTCCTTTCTTTCAGAATATATTAAAGGGGTTATCCAGGATTTCCACTTGGTCTCCTTCTGTCTGACTAAGACTATGACAATGGGGAAATAACCCTCGGCCTTCCAAAGGACGTACGGACGAAGGTTGAAACTCAAACCAAACTTGTTTAGCCAATCCTCATTACTTTTTCTTACTTCTTACTAATATCTTTGTAGTGAGTCTCCCCCAGATTCACGTGACACTGCGTCACACACCAAAGTTACTCTATCCTATTCCTTCAATCTTTCACTTCTATTCTTATGTCTTATTATTTTCTTGAACTTATTACATAGCAATACCTGTTCTTGTTACTAATTAAATGTTAACACTACTTTTGTTTACGTTTATTATAGATCAAGGAAAGTAGCTTTTTCCAAAGTTTCCTGAATTGCTAAGCCTGTTGAGACTTGAGGCTCCTGGGCATCTCCTCGTGTCTCTCCAGCATCTGTTGGATGTAAGACAAATATCACAGTATACACACCCTTTCCCTCTGGGAGCATCAGGCTAAAAGTTGTGTCGCTCACAGATGGAAATACACAGTGTCAATCAAATGTATGAGCTTAAACTGTAGAGGGCTTAACCCCTTAAGGAGTTTTTCTGTAAAAAAAATTCCATTAATTACCTTTAAAAAATCATATTTTTTTTAATTTTGCACCTAAAATCCATATGATGGCTTATTTTTTGTGCCACCAATTTTACTTTGTAATGACATCAGTCATTTTACCCAAAAATCTACGGCGAAACAGAAATAAAATCATTGTGCGACAAAATTGAAGAAAGAATGCCATTTTTTAACTTTTGGGGGGTTCTGTTTCTACACAGTACATTTTGCGGTAAAAATGACACCTTATCTTTATTCTGTAGGTCCATATATGATTAAAATAATACCCCACTTATATAGGTTTGATTTTGTCGTACTTCAGGAAAAAATCTGAACTACTTGCACGAAAATTTATACCTTTAAAATTGTCATCTTCTGACCCCTATAACTTTTTTATTTTTCCACGTACGGGGCGATATGAAGTTTTCAGCGGTACCATTTTTGTATTGTTCTGACTTCTTGATCGCTTTTCATAAAATTTTTCATGATAAAAAAGTGACCAAAAATACTCTATTTTGGACTTTGGAATTTTTTTTGCACGTACGCCATAGACCGTGAGAATTATTAATGATATATTTTTATAATTCAGACATTTCCGCACGTGGTGATACCACATATGTTTATTTTTATTGAGACTGTTATTTATTTTTATTTTTTTTATGGGAAAGGGGGGGGTGATTCAAACTTATTAGGGAAGGGGTTAAATGCTCTTTAACTTCTTTTTTTTCACTTTTTTTTGCAATGTTATAACCCCCATAGGGGTCTATAACACTGCACACACTGATCTTTAACATTGATCATTGTTATCCCATAGGATAACATTGATCAATGATTCTGCTGCTTGACTGCTCATTCCGGGATCTCAGGCACGGAGCAGTCATTAGCAATCGGACACACAGGAGGAAGGTAGGGGCCCTCTTTGTGTGTTCCAGCTGTTCGGAATGCTGCAATTTCACTGCGGCGGTCCCAAACAGCCAACTGAGCTAGCCAGGAGTAGTTTACTTTCACTTTAGACGCAGCAATCAACTTTGAACACCGCATCTAAAGGGTTAACAGTGTGCGGTACCGCGATCAGTGCCACGCACTATTAGTCACGGACCCGGGCTTGACCCGCTATGACGCGCCCCGCATTATAGAAAGAGAACGGACTGAGTCCTTAAGTGGTTAACAGCCCGAAAAATAGGTCTTTTTTATGAAATGAAGTAGTGAGTTCTAAAACTGATGTCATCTGTGTACAGGAATCCCACTTCCAAAAGGGCAATGACCCTAATTTAAAAAACAAAAACTTCTCTAACCTATTAATGGCTAACTTGAGTTAAAAACAGGCAGGGGTCATGACGGCGGTCAGAGATTCGGTCACATTCCAACTTATTAATAGCTTCCCAGACCCAAGAGGAAGATATTTGATTTTGATATGTTCAATAAATAACAAAATATATGTGTTAATAAACATGTATGTCCATAACGCAAGACAAATCAATTTCCTGAATAAACTGCAAAAAAAATTAGAGAAAGTAAAACAATCTGATCTGACCGTTGACATGACAAATCAAGCACCCAAACAGTGTGGAGTTAACTTGTCGGGGACGGAGGGTGTATGGATACACCCTCGTGTCCTGTCAATGAAGGACGGAGGGCGTACCTGTACACCCTCCGCATTTCCGATCACCGCAGCTCGCTGGGCGGTGATCGGAACAGGATGCCTGCTGAAATTCAGCATGCATCCCAAGCCAATGGCCCAGGGGGGGTCCTGAGACACCCCCCCCCCATGTCGGCCAGAAAAATAAGGGGGATCAGGGTTGTCCAAGACACCCACGACCCCTGAAGGGATGGGAGTTTGGCGGCAGGGGTGCCACCCCACCTATCCCTGCTATTGGTCGTTCAGAAGCGACGACCAATAGCAGATCGGGGGCGGGGAGTTTAACGTTCGGTTCCCCCGTTCTGCCCACCCAAAGTAGGCTGGGCAGAACGGGGAACTGACGGGGACCGGCGCTGAAGGTTTGTATTGTATTTGTATTAATGTACATAAAGAAGCCAAGGAAAGATGGAAAAATCTCCAAAAGGCATCAAATTACAGATTAGATATTCTTATAATATGTCAGCAAAAGTTAGATTTTATTTCCATTATTTACACTTTCAAAATAACAGAAAACAAAAAAATGGTGTCTGCAAAAGTTTGGGCACCCTGCAGAATTTATAGGATGCACTACCCCCTTTGCAAAGCTGAGACCTACCAGTGTCATGGATTGTTCTCAATCATCATCTGGGAAGACCAGGTGATGTCAATCTCAAAGGTTTTAAATGCCCAGACTCATTTGGCCTTGCCCCAACAATTAGCACCATGGGTTCTTCTAAGCAGTTGTCTAGAAATCTGAAACTGAAAATAGTTGACACTTACAAAGCTGGAGAAGGCTATAAGAAGATAGCAAAACGTTTTCAGATGTCAATATCCTCTGTTCGGAATCTAATTAAGAAATGACAGTCATCAGGAACAGTGGAAGTTAAAGCAAGATCTGGAAGACCAAGAAAAATATCAGACAGAACAGCTCGCAGGATTGTGAGAAAAACTATTCAAAACCCACGTTTGACTGCACAATCCCTCCAGAAAGATCTGGCAGACACTGGAGTTGTGGTACACTATTCCACTTTAAAGAGATACTTGTACAAATATGGTCTTCATGGAAGAGTCATCAGAAGAAAACCTCTTATGCGTCCTCACCACAAAAATCTGCGTTTGAACTTTGCAAATGAACATATAGACAAGCCTGATGCATTTTGGAAACAAGTTCTGTGGAGGTTAAAATTTTACTTTTTGGCCGGAATGAGCAAAGGTACGTTTGGAGAAGAAGGGGAACAGAATTTAATTAAAAGAACCTCTGTCCGACTGTTAAGCATGGGGGTGGATCAATCATTCTTTGGGGTTGTATTGCAGCCAGTGGCACAGGGAACATCTCACGAGTAGATGGAAAAATGGATTCAGTAGAATTTCAACAAATTTTGGATGCTAACTTGATGCCATCTGTGAAAAAGCTGAAGTAAAAGAGAGGATGGCTTCTACAAATGGATAATGATCCTAAACACACCTCGAAATCCACGGGGGATTACATCTATGAAAATCTATGGATAAACCTTAAAAGAGCAGTGCGTGACAGACAGTCCAGAAATCTCAAAGAACTGGAAGACTTTTGTAAGGAAGAATGGGTAAAGATACCTCAAACAAGAATTGAAAGACTCTTGGCTGGCTACAAAAAGTGTTTACAAGCTGTGATACTTGCAAAAGGGGGCAGTACATGATATTAACTCTGCAGGGTTCCCAAACTTTTGCAGATGCCATTTTTTTGTTTTCTGTTATTTTGAAAGTGTAAATGATGGAAATAAAATCTAACTTTTGTTGACATGAATGTCTAATCTGTAATTTGATGCCTTTTGGAGATCTTTCCTTGGCTTCTTTATGCACATTAATACAAATTTTTACCTGGGGTGCCCAAACTTTTGATCCCCACTGTTACAACTCCCAGCATGCATACACAGCTGTCTCGGCATGTTGGGAGTTGTAGTTGTGTACCTCCAGCTGTTGCATAACTACATCTCCCAGCATACCCTTCGGCGATCAGTACATGCTGGGAGTTGTAGTTTTGCAACAGCTGGAGGCACACTGGTTGGAAAATACTGAGTTAGGTAACAGAACATAACTGAAGGTTTTCCAACCAGTGTGCCTACAGCTGTTGCAAAAGTACAACTTCCAGTCTGTCTGTTTTGCAACAGCTGGAGGTTTGCACCCCCATGTGAATGTACAGGGTACATTTACATGGGTGGGTTTGCAGTGAGTTCCCTGCTTCAAGTTTGAGCAGCGGCAAATTTTCCACCACAGCACAAACTCCTAGCGGGAAACTCACCGTAAACCCGCCAGTGCAAAAGTACCCTAAAAACACTACACTAACACATAATAAAGGGTAAAACACTACATATACACCCCTTACACTGTCCCCCGCCCCCCCCCCCCCCCCCAATAAAAATGAAAATGTATTGTACAGCAGTGTTTCCAAAATGGAGCCTCCAGCTGTTTCAAAACAACAACTCCCAGCATTTCCAGACAGCCACTGACTGTCCAGGCATGCTGGGAGTTTAGCAACAGCTGGAGGCACCCTGTTTGGGAATCGCTGGCGTAGAATATCCCTATGTCCACCCCTATGCAATCCCTAATTTAGTCCTCATATGCACATGGCGCTCTCTCACTTCGGAGCCCTGTCGTATTTCAAGGAAACAGTTTAGGGCCATATATGGGGTATTTCCGTACTCGGGAGAAATTGCACTACAAATTTTGAGGGCTTTTTCTCCTTTTACCACTTATGAAAAGGAAAAGTTGGGGGCTACACCAGCCTGTTAGTGTAAAAAAAAAAAATTAACAAATTACACTAACATGCTGGTGTTGCCCCATACTTTTTATTTTCACAAGAGGTAAAAGTAAAATTTCTATTTCGTCTGAGTACGGAAATACACCATATGTAGGCGTAAAATGCTCTGCGGACGCACAACAAGGCTCAGAAGTGAGAGCGAACTATGTACAGTCTAGGCCTAAATTGGTGATTTGCACAGAGGTGGCTGATTTTACAGCGGTTCTGACATAAACGCAAAAAAATAAATACCCATGCTTGACCCCATTTTGGAAACTACACCCCTCACGGAACGTAACAAGGGGTATAGTGAGCCTTAAAGGGGTACTCCCGTGGAAAACTTTTTTTTTTAAATAAACTGGTGCCAGAAAGTTGAACAGATTTATAAATTACTTCTATTAAGAAATCTTAATCCTTACAGTACTTATTAGCTGCTGAATGCTACAGAGGAAATGGTTTTCTTTTTGAAAAACAGAGGAAATGGTTATCTTTTTGAAACACAGAGCTCTCTGCTGACATCATGACCACAGTGCTCTCTGCTGACATCTCTGTCCATTTTAAGAACGATTCAGAGTAGGAGAAAATCCCCATAGCAAACATATGCTGCTCTAGACAGTTCCTAAAATGGACAGAGATGTCAGCAGAGAGCTCTGTGTTCTAAAAAGAAAACCATTTCCTCTGTAGTATTCAGCAGCTAATAAGTAATGGAAGGATTAAGATTTTTTAATAGAAGTAATTTACAAATCTTATATAGGTATGTGCAGCTCACAACTAATACGCACCGAGGTCAAACTGGGCAAGCAACTATACCTTAATTGCTAGAAAAGGGAAAACCAAAAAATATACAATGTAGCCCGGACCTTCTAGGTGAGTAAATGAAAAAGGATATACGTGGATCGTGCTTCAATAATAATCAATATTTATTATAAAATATAAATAAGATTCGGCACTTCTCACAGGGCCCTTGTGAGAAGAACATACATATTAAAAGGCAACCTAACAATGTATTTAGACATATAGTAATTAAAACTATAATCCTGGCATAGGATAATAAAATAGCAGAGTAAGATCTGTACCAAACAAATATGTTAAAGAGTTGCTCTTCTGGGTATTTAGGGTAGATATGTCCCTTTTAGATACAGTAGCAAACAGTCTGTAATATTAGAAATTGTTACCGGTCTGTAAATGGTAACTCAGGTGATGGGTGTTGTTCCCGCAATGGCTGAGTGTCCGTGGTGTGCACAGTCCTCTGTGCGGCGCTTCCAATCGTGAGCCTGGTCCAGTAGTATCTGAGCGCGGTGGCAGTCGCTAACGGCTGAGGCGCTGGCAGGCGCCGAAGATCGCAATGGTGTCCGGGGACTGCTGGCGCTGGCGTGCGCTGGAGTTGGTATTCCTCACCGCTTTGCTGGTTGGTGAACAGGACCATGTACTGGAGGGCTGGAAGTTCACCTCGTGTTGCCGGCGTCTGACGTCAGCTGTAGTCAGAGCCGGGATGGCTACACCAGGATGGTTACACCGGAATGGATCTGAACTGCTGAACCGGGCAGGTAGCAGAGTAAGAGCGCTGATAATGGTACAGTTCATAAAAGATAACTGGCCATGAGGTTTGGGCACAGTTCTTCGAGGGTAATAATATGCCAGTAGATAAACGACTAGACGCGTTTCAGGGTTTTATAATATAACCCTTTCCTCAGTAGTCATGATAGTTGCCATGAATCATCAGTTGTTTTATATAGGCACAAATCCCACCCCTTAACACATTAATAGATAAAAATAAAAAGCATAAATGGATTCAATGGATCGGTTCACCTAGAGAGCAATACTAAGTATAAAGTGATGTGTGAATTCTGTTGGAAAAGTATAACAATGCGTTTTCCCAAACAAATGTATTTTTTTATAATAAAGAGAGATAATAAAAATAAAGATAAAAATAAAAAAAAAATGTATTTTTATCTTTATTTTTATTATCTCTCTTTATTATAAAAAATACATTTGTTTGGGAAAACGCATTGCGGGAACAACACCCATCACCTGAGTTACCATTTACAGACCGGTAACAATTTCTAATATTACAGACTGTTTGCTACTGTATCTAAAAGGGACATATCTACCCTAAATACCCAGAAGAGCAACTCTTTAACATATTTGTTTGGTACAGATCTTACTCTGCTATTTTATTATCCTATGCCAGGATTATAGTTTTAATTACTATATGCCTAAATACATTGTTAGGTTGCCTTTTAATATGTATGTTCTTCTCACAAGGGCCCTGTGAGAAGTGCCGAATCTTATTTATATTTTATAATAAATATTGATTATTATTGAAGCACGATCCACGTATATCCATTTTCATTTACTCACCTAGAAGGTCCGGGCTACATTGTATATTTTTTAATTTACAAATCTGGTTAACTTTCTGGCACAAGTTGATTGGAAAAAAAAAAAAAAAGTTTTCCACAGGAGTACCCCTTTAACCCCTTAAGGACTTAGCCCTTTTTACCTTAAGGACTCGGCCGTTTTTTGCAATTCTGACCACTGTCACTTTAAACATTAATAACTCTGGAATGCTTTTTCTTATCATTCTGATTCCGAGATTGTTTTTTCGTGACATATTCTACTTTAACATAGTGGTAATTTTTTGTGGTAAATTGCATCCTTTCTTGGTGAAAAATCCCCAAATTTGATGAAAAAAATGAAAAATTAGCATTTTTCTTACTTTGAAGCACTCTGCTTGTAAGGAAAATGGATATTCCAAATAAATTATATTTTTATTCACAAATACAATATGTCTACTTTATGTTTGCATCATAAGAGTTTTTACTTTTGGAAGACATCAGAGGGCTTCAAAGTTCAGCAGCAATTTTCACATTTTTCACAAAATTTTCAAACTCACTATTTTTCAGTGACCAGTTCAGTTTTGAAGTGGATTTGAAGGGTCTTCATATTAGAAATACCCCATAAATGACCCCATTATAAAAACTGCACCCCCAAAGTATTCAGAATGACATTCAGTAAGTGTTTTAACTAGAGATGAGCGAACTTACAGTAAATTCAATTCGTCACGAACTTCTCGGCTCGGTGGTTGCTGACTTTTCCTGCATAAATTAGTTCAGCTTTCCGGTGCTCCGGTGGGCTGGAAAAGGTGGATGCAGTCCTAGGAAAGAGTCTCCTAGGACTGTATCCACCTTTTCCAGCCCACCGGAGCACTGGAAAGCTGAACTAATTTATGCAGGAAAAGTCATCAACTGCCGAGCCGAGAAATTTGTGACGAATCGAATTTACTGTAAGTTCGCTCATCTCTAGTTTTAACCCTTTAGGTGTTTCACAGTAATAGCAGCAAAGTGAAGGAGAAAATTCTAAATCTTCATTTTTTACACTCGCATGTTCTTGTAGATCCAATCTTTGAATTTTTGCAAGGGATAAAAAGGAGAAAATTTTTACTTGTATTTTTCTCAAGTAAGGACATACCTCATATGTCTATGTTAATTGTTCAGCGGGCACAGTAGAGGGCTCAGAAGGGAAGGAGCGACAAATGGTTTTTGGGGGGCATGTCACCTTTAGGAAGCCCCTATGGTGCCAGAACAGCAAAAAAAAAAAAAAAACAGATGGCATACCATTTTGGAAACTAGACCCCTCGGGGAACATAACAAGGGGTAAAGTGAACTTTAATACCCCACAGGTGATTCACGACTTTTGCATATGTAAAAAAAAAAAAAAAAATTTACCTAAAATGCTTGGTTTCCCAAAAATTTTACATTTTTAAAAAGGGTAATAGCAGAAAATAACTCCCAAAATTTGAAGCCCAATTTCTCCTGATTCAGAAAACACCCCATATGGGGGTGAAAAGTGCTCTGCTGGTGCACTAAAGGTCTCAGAAGAGAAGGAGTCACATTTGGCTTTTTGAAAGCAAATTTTGCTCTTGGGGCATGCCGCATTTAGGAAGCCCCTATGGTGCCAGAACAGAAGAAAAAAAACACATGGCATACTGTTTTGGAAACTAGACCCCTCGGGGAACGTAACAAGGGGTAAAGTGAACTTTAATACCCCACAGGTGATTCACGACTTTTGCATATGTAAAAAAAAAATAAAAATTTACCTAAAATGCTTGGTTTCCCAAAAATTTTACATTTTTAAAAAGGGTAATAGCAGAAAATAACTCCCAAAATTTGAAGCCCAATTTCTCCTGATTCAGAAAACACCCCATATGGGGGTGAAAAGTGCTCTGCTGGTGCACTAAAGGTCTCAGAAGAGAAGGAGTCACATTTGGCTTTTTGAAAGCAAATTTTGCTCTTGGGGCATGCCGCATTTAGGAAGCCCCTATGGTGCCAGAACAGAAGAAAAAAGAACACATGGCATACTGTTTTGGAAACTAGACCCCTCGGGGAACGTAACAAGGGGTAAAGTAAACCTTAATACCCCACAGGTGTTTCACGACTTTTGCATATGTAAAAAAAAAAAATTCCTAAAATGCTTGTTTTCCCAAAAATTTTAAATTTTTAAAATGGGTATGCACAAAAAATGGGATGGAGTACCAGATTAGTAAAATATTATGACTTTATTAACAATTCATTACATTATATAAAAAGAACAAACATCATAAAAGGGAAAAGCCAACTTGTGGGGGAAAGAGGGCGTCACTCCAGAAGGTCCACAATGTAAACTACAGTATTAGACACATTACATATATTGCACTACTGCTCATTCTATTGCACAATCCCATATAGGATATACCTCAACAGCTATAAAGTGCTTAGAGACAGTATACATACCAGTAAACAAAATAGATGTACAAATGAAAGAGGGACCGCTGGAGAGACGTCCTCTCAGCAGGAGCTGCTTTTTATATGCCCCCAGGACGAAGGACAACCCGAAACGTATGTTGGGGTGGTGTCTCTCCAGAGGTCCCTCTTTCATTTGTACATGTATTTTGTTTACTGGTATGTATACTGTCTCTAAACACTTTATAGTTTTTGAGATATATCCTCTATGGGATTGTGCAATAGAATGAGCAGTAGTGCAATATATGTAATGTGTCTAATACTGTAGTTTACATTGTGGACCTTCTGGAGTGACGCCCTCTTTCCACCACAAGTTGGCTTTTCCCTTTTATGATGTTTGTTCTTTTTATATAATGTAATGAATTGTTAATAAAGTCATAATATTTTACTAATCTAGTACTCCATCCCATTTTTTGTGCATATTCTCAGTATAAGGAGTGCATAGCGGGCCATATGTAATAATTATAAATAGGAATCATAGATCCCTAATTATAATATATATTGTACTGTGCCATAATTTTGGTTATTTTTAAAAGGGTAATAGCAGAAAATACCCCCCAAAATTTTTAACACAATTGCTCCAGAGTACGGTGATACCCCATATGTGACCCTAAACTGTTGCCTTGAAATACGACAGGGCTCCAAAGCGAAAGAGCGCCATTTGAGGCCTGAATTAGGGACTTGCATAGGGGTGGACATAGGGGTATTCTACGCCAGTGATTCCCAAACAGGGTGCCTCCAGCTGTTGTAAAACTTCCAGCATGCCTGGACAGTCAGTGGCTGTCTGGCAATACTGGGAGTAGTTGTTTTGCAACAGCTGGAGGCTCCGTTTTGGAAACAGTGGCGTACCAGACGTTTTTCATTTTTATTGGGGAGGGGAGGGGGGCTGTGTAGGGGTATGTGTATATGTAGTGTTTTTTTACTTTTTCTTTTATTGTGTGTTAGTGTAGTGTAGTGTTTTTAGGGTACAGTCACACGGGCGGGGGTTCACAGTAGTTTCTCGCTGGCAGTTTTCCGCAGCTCAAACTTGCATCCGAATATTTACTGTAAACCTCCGCCCATGTCAGTGTACCCTGTACATTCACATTGGGTGGGAGAAACATCCAGCTGTTGCAAAACTACAACTCCCAGCATGCACTGATAGACCGTACATGCTGGGAGTTGTAGTTTTGCAACAGCTGGATGTTTCTCCCACCCAATGTGAATGTACAGGGTACACTATCAGTGCATGCTGGGAGTTGTAGTTTTGCAACAGCTGGAGGCATACTACTTTGGCTGGGGATGCTGGGGATTGTAGTTATGCAACAGCACGAGACACACTGGTTTGCTACTTAACTCAGTGTTTCATAACCAGTGTGCCTCCAGCTGTTGCAAAACTACAACTCCCAGCATGTGCGGTGCATGCTGGGAGTTGTAGTTTGCAACAGCTGGAGGCACACCGGTGGTGAAACACTGAGTCAAGTAAAAAAAAAACTGTGTTTTACAACCAGTGTGCCTTCAGATGTTGCAAAACTACAACTCTCAGCAGTCACCGACAGCCAACGGGCATGCTGGGAGTTGTAGTTATGCAACCAGCAGATGCACCACTACAACTCCTAGCATGCACTTTAGCTGATTGTGCAAGCTGGGAGTTGTAGTTATACAACAGCTGGAGGTACACTTTTCCATAGAAAAAATGTGCCTCCAGCTGTTGCAAAACTATAAGTCCCAGCATGCCCATAAGGGAATGCTGGGAGTTGTGGTGGTCTGCCTCCTGCTGTTGCATAACTACAGCTCCCAGCATGCAGGGAGCGTTTGCTAAGCAACAGCAGGGGGCTGTCACTCACCTCCAACTGCTGATCCACGCCGCCGCTGCAGGTCAGTCCCTCATCGCCGCCGCCGCTCCTGGGGGCCCGATCCCACCAGGGACGCCGTGGATCAGGGTCCCCAGCTCCCGGGGTCCACTTCCCGCACCCGCTCACGTCCTGCGGAAGAGGGGCGGAGCGGGTTGCGGGAGTGACACCCGCAGCAGGCGCCCTGATTGGTCGGCCGGTAAACCGGCCGACGAATCAGGACGATCGTGAGGTGGCACCAGTGCCACCTCTCCCCTGCTGGCTATGGCTGTTCGGGGCCATCAGAGATGGCGCGGATCAGCCAGTAATTCCGGATCACCGGGTCACTGGAGAGCCGATTGACCCGGAATCCACCGCAGAACGCTGGCCTGAATTGTACAGCGATCTGCGGCCATCGCCAACATGGGGGGTCATCATGACCGCCCTGGGCGATATGCCGCGATGCCTGCTGAACGATTTCAGCAGGCATCGGGCACCGACTCTGCTCCAGCTGGCTGCGGGGGGGCCAGGAAAGCTCATGACGTTCTCATACGTCATGAGTCCTTAATGACTCTGAAATGAAAACTTATGAGAATGTCATGAGTCCTAAGGGGTTAACACCCCACAGGTGTTTGACAAATTTTCGTTAAAGTTGGATGCGAAAATTAAGGGAAATTTTTTTTTCCACTAAAATGCTGGTGTTACCCTAAATTTTTCATTTTCACAAGGGAAAATGGGAAAAAAGCCCCCCAAAATATGTAACATACCCCATATGTGGATGTAAAATGCTCTGCGGGCGAACTACAATGCTCAGAAGAGGAGCGCCATTGGGCTTTTAGAGAGAAAATTTGTCCGGAATTGAAGGCCACGTGTGTTTACAAAGCCCCCACAGTGCCAGAACAATGAGCCTCCCTGATGTGAACCCATTTTGGAAGCTACACCCCTCACGGAATGTAATAAGAATGTAAATAAGTGATCATTTACGTAATTTGTCATTTGCACAGCCCACGGTTCCAAAGATATGTCAATCGCCAGTGTGGTGTAAATGCTCACTCCACCCCTTATTAAATTCTGTGAGGGGTGTAGTCCACTGTTCTGGCACTACGGTGGGGGGATGGGTTTAGTAAACGCACATGGACCCTGACTTCCATTTCAAACAAGTTCTCTCTCCAAAAGCTCAATAGCGCTCCTCCTCCTCTGAGCATTGTAGTGCGCCAGCAGAGCACTTGATGTCCACACATGGGGTATTTTCATACTCAGAAGAAATGGGGTTACAAATTTTGGGGGGCATTTTCTTCTATTACCCCTTGTAAAAATATAAAATTTGGAGAAAAACCAGCATTTTAGTGAAAATTTTTTTTTTCATTTACACATCCGTATTTAACAAAAAGTCGTCAAACACCTGTTAAGGCTCACCGTACCCCTTGTTACATTGCTTGAGGGGTGTAGTTTCCAAAATAGTAGGCCATGTGTTTTTTTTGTTTTGTTTTTTGCTGTTCTGGCACCATAAGGGCTTCCTAAATGTGACATGTCCCCCAAAAACCATTTCAGCAACATTTGCTTTCCAAAAGGCAAATGTGACTCCTCTTCTGAGCATTGTAGTTTTCCCGCAGAGCATTTTACGTCCTAACATGCTGTATTTTCATACTCAGAAGAGATGGGGTTATGCATATTAGTGGGCATTTTCTCCCATTACCCTTTGTAAAAATGGTAAATTTGGGAAAACATTTTTTTTTTTCATTTACACATCAGACTTTAACGAAAAGTCGTCAAACACCTGTGGGGTGTTAAGGTTCATTGTACCCCTTGTTATGTGCCTTGAGTGGTGTAGTTTCCAAAATAGTATGCCTTGTGTTTGTTTAGTTTTTTTGCCATTCTGGCACCATAGGGGCTTCCTAAATGTGACATGCCCCTCAAAAACCATTTCAGAAAAACTCACTCTCCAAAGTCCCATTGTCGCTCCTTCCCTTCTGAGCCCTCTACTGCGCTCGTCGAGCACTTCACATAGACATATGAGGTATTTCCTTACTCGAGAGAAATTGGGTTACAAATTTTGGGGGGCTTTTTCTCCTATTATCCCTTGTAAAATTTTTAAACTGGGTTTACAAGAACATGCAAGTGTAAAAAATGAAGATTTTGAAATTTCTCCTTCACTTTGCTGCTATTCCTGTGAAACACCTGAAGGGTTAACAAACTTTCTGAATGTCATTTTAAATACTTTGAGGGGTCCAGTTTTTATAATGGGGTCATTTATGGGGTATTTCTAGTATGAAGGCCCTTCAAATCCACTTCAAAACTGAACTGATTCCTGAAAAATTCCGATTTAGAAAATTTTGTAAAAAAATTGAAAATTGCTGCTGAACTTTGAAGCCCTCTGATGTCTTCCAAATTTAAGAAAATTTTAACTTAATGATGCAGACATAAAGTAGACATATTGTATATGTGAATCAATATATAATTTATTTGGAATGTCTATTTTCCTTACAAGCAGAGAGCTTCAAAGTTAGAAAAATGGCAAATTTTTTTTTCATCAAATTTTGGTAATTAAATTATGCAAGAAAATATGCAAGTATCGACGAAAATTCACCCCTAACATAAAGTAGAATATGTCACGAAAAAACAATCTCGGAATCAAATTGATAAGTAAAAGCATTCCAGAGTAATTAATGCATAAAGTGATAGAGGTCAGATTTGAAAAAAATGCTGCCATCCTTAGGGTCATAATGGGCTCCGTCCCCAAGGGGTTAAAGGGGTACTCTGCCCCTAGACATCTTATCTCCATGCCCCCTCCCATAAACTTACATTGAGGGGATGGGGCCGTGACGTCATGATACTCCAGTCCCTGCATCGTGAGTCATCAGCATAGAAGATCTTTGATTTGTGCAGCTGATGACATGCGGGTGCTGCAGGAGAGATTGCGGGGGTCCCCAGCGGCGGGACCCCCGCGATCAGACATCTTATCCCCTATCCTTTGTATAGGGGATAAGATGTCTAGGGGCGGAGTACCCCTTTAAAGGTATGGTCACAAAGAAACAATTTACTAGATGTATGGAGGTGCTTACATACAGACAAACACATTCCAAATGTATACTACACTGGACATGTTCCTGGTTCCATCAGAAGACATAATGGGAGTGATCTTGTCCAGTATAGGGAATAAAAAATAGTCAGACCATGCCCCAATACACATGACCATAACATCATCATACCCTAATGGTACCTACAAGTGGCGCCTAAACTCCTTCCTTCTTACTCATAAAGACTACAAAGATAAACTCGTGCAGATTCAGGAATACTTTAACTTTAAAAGCCAACCAATAGATAACCTTGTTATAGTGTGGACCACGCACAAAGCATTTGCTAGGGATATACTCATGCAACCAGCCGTGAGACATAGAAAAATAAAATCCCAAAAACTGAAAAACATTCTAGAGAATATAAATACCTTAGAGAAATCACATAAGAAAAAGAGATATTTGTTGACCAATTATTGAGAGAGCAGGGGATGGCTTTGTACAACCTACTCACTGATGATTTTGACAAACATCTTAGAATTATGAAAAGTAATGGATTCAATCTATTAAATAAGCCCACTTAATGGTGGACTTGGCCCTAAAACATTAAATAAATTCACTACCTCACATATAAAGATATCTAAAACTAGAATTTACCACCTAAAACAAAGAACTAATGAGATAGCGAAATTCTACAATAAGCTATATAATCTAAATGATGATGAACCTTCTCATCAACCAAACATCACAGAAATACACAGAAATATTTTCTCAAAACTTGTTCCCTTCCAAAAATCAGTGAAGACACAATCACTTCATTAACTCCTTAAAGGTATACTCTGGCCCTAGACATATTCACCTCTATCCAAAGGGATAGCACCCTCTATCATCAGCCTCACGGAGTGAAGATCGCTTTGTGTCTGATGACTCACGATCACGGGGCCGGAGTATCGTGACACCACGGCTCCGCCCCCCCTTGTGACAGCATGTGCTGGCAGCCCCTTGTGGTCCTTAAGCGGTTAATGAAAACCATAGAAAATGACGAGGTTCACTTAGTATTTAAAAATTGAAAACATAAAAAAGCACTGGGGCTGTATGGCTTTTCTGCCAAATATTATTCCAGCTATGGGGAGACTATCACACCTAAACATCTAAAATGTTCAACTATATAATTAACATTAAGGCAGATTTCCCAGGAAAATGTTGGAAGCTAACATGGTTATGTTGCCAAAACCAGGAAAAGACCCAACCACACTGGCAAACTTCAGACTCTTTCTTTGATAAATACCAACGTCAAAGTTTTTGAGACATCTTTAGCTAACATGATACAAACATAATCCCTTCAATAATACACAAAGATCAGGTGGGTTTTACCCTAGGCTGTCAGGCTAGCAATGGGACCAGGAGGGTAATCAACCTCACATCGTGGGCTAAAAAAAAATAAACACCTTTGTTCTTCTGTCTCTTGATGAAGAGGAGGAGTTTGCCAGGGTCCATTGGGTATATATGAAGGAGGTCTTGAGGACCTTCGGCTTCCCGCACAAATTTATATCAACCGTGTATGCACTTTATGCGTCACCCTCGGCTAAGATATTGGTCAATGGGATTTATTTATGATCACAAATGGCACGAGACAGGGGTGCACTCTCTCACCCGTTATTCATTATAGCAATAGAGCCACTAGCAGAAGCAATTACTATATAGTTACATAGTTAGTACGGTCGAAAAAAGACATATGTCCATCAAGTTCAACCAGGGAATTAAGGGGTAGGGGTGTGGCGCGATATTGGGGAAGGGATGAGATTTTATATTTCTTCATAAGCATTAATGTTATTTTGTTCCAGGAATGTATCTAATCCTGTTTTAAAGCTGTTAATTGTTCCTGCTGTGACCAGTTCCTGAGGTAGACTGTTCCATAAGTTCACAGTTCTCATGGTAAAGAAGGCGTGTCGCCCCTTGAGACTAAACTTTTTCTTCTCCAGACGGAGGGAGTGCCCCCTCGTCCTTTGGGGGGGTTTAACCTGGAACAGTTTTTCTCCATATTTTTTGTATGGGCCATTTATATACTTATATACGTTTATCATATCCCCCCTTAAACGTCTCTTCTCAAGACTAAACAATTGTAACTCCTTTAATCGCTCCTCATAGCTAAGATGTTCCATGCCCCATATTAGTTTAGTTGCGCGTACTATAACCCGATAACGACCATGGACGAGTATAGACGTCCAGGTTGGCGGCCGTTCCCGCACATGGACGTCTATACCCGTCCATTATTCTCGTGGGTGCTGCCCAGTGCACCCACGAGATCGCGGCAGGGACTCGGCTGTACCACACAGCCGGGACCCTGCTGCACTGCCAGGA
Source organism: Hyla sarda (assembly GCF_029499605.1). Taxonomy (NCBI): domain Eukaryota; kingdom Metazoa; phylum Chordata; class Amphibia; order Anura; family Hylidae; genus Hyla; species Hyla sarda. Next base: position 295,496,206 of record NC_079191.1, read on the forward strand.
CCGAAGTAAACTTCGGTCCCGGCAATTTTAACCCTTACAGCCGCGGTCGGAAATGACCGTGGGCTGTAAGTGTTATGACAGAGGGAGGGAGCTCCCTCTGTCTCCTCTGCAGCACCCCGCATCGCGATCGCGGGGTGCTGTGTGTAATACGCGGCTGGCCGGGGCCTGCCGCACTGCTGGGAGTGAAGTTCACTTCACTCCCGACAGTTTAACCCTTACAGCCGCAGTCAGAAGTGACCGCGCTGTAAGGTGTTCTGACAGAGGGAGGGGGCTCCCTCTGTCTCCTCTGCAGCACCCCGCATCGCGATCGCGGGGTGCTGTGTGTGGCCGCGGCTGGCCGGGACCTGCCGCGCTGTCGGGAGTGAAGTTCACTTCACTCCTGACAGTTTAACCCTTACAGCCGCGGTCAGAAGTGACCGCGCGCTGTAAGGAGTTCTGACAGAGGGAGGGGGCTCCCTCTGTCTCTCCTGCAGCACCCCGGGGCATCGTGGGGTGCTGCTGCATACCTGGGCAGCTGGAGGTCCTACAAAGACCCCCAGGTCTGCCCTGGGTATTGCCTGAAAGGACTTGCCAGAGGCACGCCCTGATATGCTGCCTGCTAGTGAAAACTGGCAGGCAGCATATAACTGCAATGCTTTGGAATACTAACTATTCCAAGGCATTAAAAAGTGTAAAAATAAATAAATAAATAAAATAAAAGTGTAAAAATAAATAAAAATGTAATAAAAGTGTAAAAAAAATATTAAAAATACATTTATTAAATGAATCTAATAAAAAAAAATGCATAATGTGTAGGATCGCATTGACGGACATCCGCAGCATGTAATATGCTGCGGATGTCCACCATGTGATCCTACACATTATGCAGCAGTCACGGTAATGAGCTCCCTGCTGTGGCTGGGTAGCTTTGTGTGTCCACTCATAGCGGCGGATTTCCCGCCAGCAGTCATGAGCGGACACACTGAGCTACCCAGCCGCAGCAGTGATGGGTATATTCGCCATGAGCGGGTGCTTATTCCCACAACATGGCGGAGATATCCATCAGGAGCTTTAACTGTCACAGACAGACACGTTATACTGCCAGCCGACCAAGGACCAATCAGAGAGGTCCCTGGTCCAAATAATAACTTGTAGGGGTGCGGTATATAAATGGGGTCACTTGTGGGGGTGGGGGTACTGTTCTGCCCTGAAAGCCAAATGGCGCTCCTCTCCTTCTGAGTCCTACCACGCGGCCAAGGAACCATATATGGCCAAAGCGGGGGTATTTCCGAACATGGGACAAGCAGCTAAATAAAATATAGGGTGAATTTCTTTCAATATCAGAAGTGATGTACAAAAAATATGCCCCCCAAATGATGCATTTGTGAAAAATTGCAAATTTCGAATTTTTAACACTGACTTTGTAATAATTCCTGCCAAAAAACTATGGTGTTAAAATACTCACTGTACCCCCTAGCAAATAACTTGAGGGGTCTAGTTTTTAAAATGGGGTCATTTGGGGGGGGGGGGGGGGGTTCCTATGTTCTACTACCTTTTAATTTCAGCAAACCTTGCATAGCACATAAAAAAAGATGTACTTTTCAAATTTTCTAAATTTCAAGTTAAATTGTTAGGCTTCTAACTAATTTAAAATGTTAAATAAAAACAAAAAAATGACGTCAAAATAAAGTAGACATCTGAAAGTATAAGTTTCATAAACTATTTGGTCAGAAAGTATAAATATATGCAACCTATTAGTGTTAAAATAGCAAAAAATCGTAATTTTGGGTAAAAATTTCATGATTTTTTGCATTGTAAAAAAAAACTACAAATGATATCGGCTTACTTTTTCTATGTACATAAAGGACAACTTATGACAAAAAAACAATGTCAGAATTATCGTGATTGGCAAAACGTTACCAGAGTTATTCTCTAATAAAGACAGACATCCCGATTTGAAAAAACAGGCCTGGTCTTTCAGGGGCGTACAGGTTTATTTGCATTGGTCCTTAAGGGGTTAAAGGCATTTCCCAGATAAATAGTCAGCACAAAATAAGCTTATCCGCGGATGATATTTTGCTAGTTACTGATCCATATTCTTCCCTCCCCCAAATACTTTATGAACTTGAGAGATTTAGTAAGCTTTCTTATTAGAAAATAAATACTGAAAATCCAATATACTTCAAATACACATGACAAAGCACAGTTATTTCTGTACAAATACAAATAGGAGAACAAGTCCATTACCTTCCTGGGCATCCAATTAACGAATAACACAAACACTTTTAATTATTGAAAACCTACCCAAACTATATGATGACATACAGCTTCAACTAGGAGGCTTATGCTAAACAAAATTAGAGCTGGTTTGGGAGAGCAAATTTATAAAAGATGTTTGTTTTTCCAAAGATAACATACATGATGAGAACTCTTCCTTTGCAAATGGCTAATAACCTTCTCAATAAATTTCAAAGACAAATGTCTACCAAGGGTTTCTCTTATAATATTAACAAAAAATATGCCCATGGAGGTATTGGGCTGCCTAATTTGAGTGTGCTCCACAAAGTAATCATATTAAAATAGTCTTTGGAGTGGCTTAGACTTGAAAATAAAAAAAGAATAGGCTATCTTAGAAGAAAGCCTACATAACATCAAAGACTGGAGATCTTAATTTTTTTATGCTAGTAAAGGGATTACACCTACCATATATACTCGAGTATAAGCCGACCCGAGTATAAGCCGAGACCCCTAATTTCAACCCAAAATCCCAGGAAAAGTTATTGACTCGAGTATAAGCCTAGGGTGGGAAATACCTCATCCCCCCCTGTCATCATCCAGACCCGTCATTAACATCCTCATCCCCTTGTCATCATCCCACACATCCCCCCTTCATCATCCCCTTATCATCCCACACATCCCCCCTTCATCATCCCCTTGTCATCATCCCACACATCCCCCCTTCATCATCCCCTTGTCATCATCCCACACATCCCCCCTTCATCATCCCCTTATCATCCCACACATCCCCCCTTCATCATCCCCTTATCATCCCGCACATCCCCCCTTCATCATCCCCTTATCATCCCACACATCCCCCCTTCATCATCCCCTTGTAATCATCCCACACACCCCCTTCATCATCCCCACCCCCCTTCATCATCCTCTTCTCATCATTCGCCCTCAGTGGTCTTCAACCTGCGGACCTCCAGAGGTTTCAAAACTACAACTCCCAGCAAGCCCGGGCAGCCATCGGCTGTCCGGGCTTGCTGGGAGTTGTAGTTTTGAAACCTCCGGAGGTCCGCAGGTTGAAGACCACTGCGGCCTTCAACATCATCCAGCCCCCTCTCACCCCCTTTAGTTCTGAGTACTCACCTCCGCTCGGCGCTGGTCCGGTCCTGCAGGGCTGTCCGGAGAGGAGGTGGTCCGGTGAGGAGGTGGTCCGGGCTGCTATCTTCACCGGGGGCGCCTCTTCTCCGCGCTTCCGGCCCGGAATAGAGGCGTTGCCTTGACAATGACGCAGGAGTACATTGGCAATGAACGCACCTCTGCATCGTTGTCACGGCAACGTGACTATTCTGAGGCCGGGCCCGAAGCGCTTAGAAGAGGCCTCCCCGGTGAAGATAGCAGCCCGGAACCACTATCCCACCGGACCACCTCCTCACCGGACAGTCCTGCAGGACCGGACCAGCGCCCAGCGGAGGTGAGTATTCAGAACTAAAGGGGGTGAGAGGGGGCTGGATGATGTTGAAGGCCGCAGTGGTCTTCAACCTGCGGACCTCCGGAGGTTTCAAAACTACAACTCCCAGCAAGCCCGGACAGCCGATGGCTGCCCGGGCTTGCTGGGAGATGTAGTTTTGAAACCTCTGGAAGTCCGCAGGTTGAAGACCACTGCGGGTGGGGGGAGTTCACTCGAGTATAAGCCGAGGGGGGTGTTTTCAGCACGAAAAATCGTGCTGAAAAACTCGGCTTATACTCGAGTATATACGGTATGTTTAAACCCAACACCATCCTTAAAGCAGCCCTCAAAGTTTGGAGTACTAATCTAGAGCAGGGAGACAGGAATGAGCCAGATACTTAAAAATTAAACCATATGCTATTTTACAAGTATTAAAAGTTTACAAACATGGCAAGCAAAAGGAATACATTATATTTCAGAGTTGTATAACATTGATCAGATTATGTCATTTTGGAGAACTTCAAACTTAACATAAATTACGAGACAATGAGAAAAGGAGATATTTTACCATTTCATTACATTTACAAAAATACCTGGGGAAGAAAGCAAAAAACTCCCCAATATTTATATGACTTTGCAAATGTTTCACATGATTCTTTAACCCCTTTAGGACCAAGCCCATTTTGGCCTTAAGAACCAGGCCAATTTTATTTTTGCATTTTCGTTTTTTCCTCCTCGCCTTCTAAAAATCATAACTCTTTTATATTTTCATCCACAGACCCTTATGAGGGCATGGCTACTTCACTACTCAGTCAAATAAAATAAAGTATACTAAGCGCTGTCTTACTAATAAAGAGGATGTCATGATTTTATTTTAATTATCGTGCACAAGCAGGTTACCGAACCACTACTTCTGTGGTTATAAATTTCTTATGGTGGTATTGCATATGCTTAATACAAAGCAAATGCAAGACGATTCAATTACAATGTATTTCTCAATTAACAAAATCTCAACAGTATGTGATGAGTAATACATTTTCAACCACACACAATAACCCTCTCTGTGGTGAAGGAGACAGAGGAGAAGGGGAAGGCACAGGAAGCCCGGATATCCAATGCCATAAAATATGTGGAAAACAGGTAACAATGCAATTTAAAGAGTACACTCTTTCCGAGTTATAATTATAACTATATCTTTGTTTATTGGTTAAATGTAAAAAAAAAATCAACTTACATTGTTGACTTTAGATTCATTGCTCGATCACAAGGGGTAAATTATCACATCGTAATCAACTGTAATTAAAGCAAGCCCCAACTGAGCTGAACAAATATTGAATTAGTTCATAACAAAGCTGCAACTTTCCATGGTTTTATGAACTAATAAGCGGCGTATTGTACATTTTAAAAAATCCAAAAAAAAATGTATATGTTGTTTAACTATCAATAAACAATTAAGTCCTCCTCCCCTGGGCCTATATATGAGTACTAAGTACTCTGCCCATAACCATTGTATACCCAAAAAAATTGCCGAGCTTACACTTGGTAAATAAAAATAAATTTTTATTATAACATAAAAAATGCGACATGGTACTTCACAGACAAGGTTTTCCAATATATACAAATTGGAGCTTGGGGTCCAGTGATCATGAATTATGTGCACATTGTCCTAAATATAACACATCCATCACTAGGAAAATATGATATCCTACACAGCACTATAGTATCAATTTAATATGTCACCTGCTTGTGCCTCCGATATAACGGAGCACACTCCTATAGAGGTGCAGGCAGGCCCATTGACCTAAAACAATCCTACATATCATATAAGTGCATTAAGTGCCAAGAATTTCTCACCCATTGTACTGGTACCCCACCACTCCATTACCCCCTAGTGACATATTAAATTGATACTATAGTGCTGTGTAAGATATCATATTTTCCTAGTCATGGATGTGTTATATTTATGCCAATTTGCCCATAATTTATTATCACTGGACCCCAAGCTCCAATTTGTATGTATTGGTAAACCTTGTTTGTGAAGTTCATGTCGCATTTTTTATGTTATGTTAAAAAGAAAAATTGAATTTTATTTACCAATCTAAGTGTAAGCTCTGCAATTGTTTTGGTATTCAAATGTTGTTTAACTAGTATAATAACACTGATTATATACTTTTGTTTATTTGTAAAAATGACAATAAAAATATTTAAAAATCAAATACAATTGTAAAAAATCACGTAGATGCTATGCTGAATCTCAATTTTCCATAGATCTTCTAAAACCACCTGCTGATAGCAGTCAGTCTATGAAGACTCCGAAGCATGCTTCTTAGAACTACTGCACTAATAGTAAATGTAGCGTGCTTTAGGGCCGAGGTGGCTGTACCGTACATTAACGTTGATTGCCGCCAAGGGGTTAATTAAGTGCTTAGCTGTGCCTACTTGATAAAATGGATGAATTGCAAAATTGCGGATGACTTCCTACAGATAGGGAAAGGGCCTTGCAGATAGCTGATCCTGTGCAACAGCCAATCATAAGGGACTATAGGGGTGAGTGTTGAACTCTGTAGTGACTTGGTGGATAATCACAGGGCAGCAGGAGTAGGAAATCCTTTACTTTTGTGGGGATGAGACCTCAAAGAAAGGAGCTTATTGAAAGTAAAAGTACAGAAATTCAGATTTCGGGGAAAACTTTGTAGTCTGCCTTTATCTTATTTTCCTTATTTTCATCTTGTTGTCTTGGATATATTTATCCTGGACTTGTTTAGAGGGAACCTGTCAGCAGCTTTAATAAAGTGACTGTGTTGGCAGGTGATGCAATTCATTAAAGCGTAGCTTCCACCAAGTACTATATAATCTAATATGTCCCTACCTAGTAGTAATCTAGCCCTAACCCCCTACCTGGCTTCAACATTTTTTTTAATAGCTTTAATATAGCAGATTTAGTGCTTCTAAATCTGCTCTATAAAGCAGGACAGGAAGCAGCGCTTCCCAACAGGCGCAACATCACTGACGCCTTGCTGGGCGCTTGCTTCTGCCCTCAAATCGTCTATGCATGAGTGTTATTTATCTAATAGGGTGCCTCCAGCTGTTTCCCAACTACAACTCCCAGCACGCCATGATTGCTATTAGCTGTCAGGTCATGCTGAGAATTGTAGTTGTGAAACAGCTGGAGGCACCCTATTGTCTAGTGTCATAGTGTCACAAGAATGCCCCCCGCGAGCGCGATCACTACATCACCGCTAGTGGGGTCCCTGTGCCCACTAGCGGTGTCACAAGAATGCCGAGCGCGGCTCTGTTCCCCGTCCCTGTCAGCTCTCAGGGTACGGGAATAGATTTAAAAGCCTTGAGCGGCTAACGTAGTACTGCGCAGGTGCAGCACTACGCAAATAGCGTAGGGCTAACTTAGGCAGCCCTAGGAGCCTGACGTTAGCCCTACGCTATTTGCGTAGTACTGGGCATGCGCAGCGCGCAAGGCTTTTAAATCTGTTAGCGTCGCGCAAGGCTTTTAAATCTGTTCCCGTACCCTGAGAGCTGACAGGGACGGGGAACAGAGCCGCGCTCGGCATTCTTGTGACACCGCTAGTGGGCACAGGGACCCCGCTAGCGACGATGGTAGCGATCACGCTCGTGGGCACAGGGACAGGGTAACGGGGGTGGGCGGGTGGGACCGTGTGCGAGGCCAGTGGTGCTGGCCAATGCGCGCAGCCCCAGCTATCAGCATGCTCGCTCTCGCCTGTTTGATTGACAGACGGGAGCAAGCACCGCAGTGCCTGAATTTCGACTCATTGCCAGGCTTAAATGAGTCGAAATTCAGTAGTGACGTCACTGCCGAATGCATTCGGCCACTAGGAGGGCGACCCCTAGTGGCCGAATTTAAAAGTGATTTTAAACTTGTTTAAAATCACTTTTTTTTTATTAAAGTATATTAGAGATATGTTGTAGTACTTAAGTACTACAACATATCAATTTTTTTACTTCATGACAGTGCCCATTTAAATGTCCAATTTATCCATGCGCGTCCGAGTAAATGTTTTTTTTTTTTTTTATCCAAAGTATGTCTTAAGTTTTACAAGTAAACATAACATTGTCATGAAACTGCAAAGGGCATGTGGTAAGGTGAAGCCCCCAAGGAGTCGGAGATACGACAAAGCAAACAGGTTACAATCTCATTAGGCATACAGTCATAACAGGGATGAACATAAACATCAACTATCCCATGCAAAATTGCTCGACATTCACTACTAAAGAGAGCAAATAGGGTCCAGGGATGCGCTGTTGCTCTGTTTGATATACGAGGGAGAACAAACGCTAATTAAATGATAATTAAGACAAATCGCTTTCACCGGACAGACATATATATATATATATATATATATATATATATATATATATATATATAAAAGGGGTCAGTACTTTCCTCAGGGAGAGGACACCTCTTCAGGTGTAACGGAGATTCAGGTTAGGCCATTTAGCACTCCGCAGGCATTCTGGGTAGGGGAATATGCAAGGCAGCTCATTACACAACCTTTTCAGGTAGTGTTCCCTGGTATCAGCTTAGCTCCTGTTAAGGAATATAAAAAGCTGAATGGGATATATGCCAAGCCAGACTACTCCCCAAAAGGGAAGTTTCGAACCATCTGCAGACAGCTGTTTCGGGGTTTTTGCCCCTCGTCAGTACAGAGCAGGGTGATCTGGCTTGGCTGTGGTGAGAGGCCTGAGGCTTTAAAAGGGGTCAGTACTTTCCTCAGGCCTTTGAGAGGCCTTTTAAAGCCTCAGGCCTCTCACCACAGTCAAGCCAGATCACCCTGCTCTGTACTGACGAGGGGCAAAACCCCCGAAACAGCTGTCTGCAGATGGGTCGAAACTTCCCTTTTGGGGAGTAGTCTGGCTTGGCATATATCCCATTCAGCTTTTTATATTCCTTAACAGGAGCTAAGCTGATACCAGGGAACACTACCTGAAAAGGTTGTGTAATGAGCTGCTTTGCATATTCCCCTACCACTCTCCCTGAGGAAAGTACTGACCCCTTTTAAAGCCTCAGGCCTCTCACCACAGCCAAGCCAGATCACCCTGCTCTGTACTGACGAGGGGCAAAAACCCCGAAACAGCTGTCTGCAGATGGGTCGAAACTTCCCTTTTGGGGAGTAGTCTGGCTTGGCATATATCCCATTCAGCTTTTTATATTCCTTAACAGGAGCTAAGCTGATACCAGGGAACACTACCTGAAAAGGTTGTGTAATGAGCTGCTTTGCATATTCCCCTATATATATATATATATATATATATATATATATATATATATATACACATGACAGACAGACAAGAAGGCTAGAAAAGAAAAGGTGTAGGGGAGAAATAGGAAAAGAAGTAGGAAGAGAAAGAGAGAGAAAGGTCTATGATAAGGTCTGCATTTCTGCATTGTTGCGGAACAGAACAGGTGGATATATGGGAGTGAAGATTAACCATCTAGGTGTAGGGTTTCAAAGTCATTCGTCAACACCTCTGAGGAAGTCGCCAGTGGTGACGGAACGCCCCACGCGTCCTCTGTAGCCCTGTCCTGACTTTACTATTATATACCTTTGGATGTCCTCCAGTCTGACTCGCCTGCCTCATCTATGGTGGTATATTGCTTGTATTGTACACTTTTAGTATTCTAAGAGTCTGGCAGTTTTTTTTTAACTAGGTGTATTAGTATACTCTCTGTTTATATATACTATTATATGAGGGCTGTGTTGAATGCTGACTGGGGTTCATGTGCCATCTCTTATCACATCATATTTCAGGACAGGTGCCTTTTTAGTGGAGGGGGTTCATGGCCTCTCCTCTCAGTTGTGCTCTGGCCCTTTATGGCCAATTTTAAATGTTTTTATCAAACTGTATGTCTTATGATATCTAATCTTTGTGTGTTAATTGTGCAATAAAGAGATTATTTGTATTTCTACATTATGCATTTGGTGTGCTTCTATTTTCCAGTGTAGCTTTTTCTCTACTTGACAATTGTGCTTCTTTTCGCTGATGCATGCACCCATTATTATGCATGCACCCATTATTGGATGCATGCACCCATTATTGGATTGAGCCCCCCACTTCTTGATTGTATCAATGTCATTCGAGGACATAAACTCCATCCAGGGCCACCAAATGCTATGAAATCTATCTAATTGGTTCCGGGAGTAAGCCAACAGTTCCTCCATCCTATGCAGGTGGGAAACCTCACAAAGCCAGGACGAGACAGAGGGGAATGTCGACAACTCCCATAACCTGGGGATCACAGTCCTGGCCGCTAATAACAGGAAGTGGAGAAATCGTGCAGAGGACCTGGATAAGTGTCTTGGGAGGATTGATAAGAGAATCAGTTTAGGTGCTTTAGAGATCGGGAAGCATGTCAGCCTGGACATTATGTCCAAAAAGGGGTCAGAGCTGGACAGTCCGGCCAGATGTGGGTCATGGTGCCACCAGGGTCCCCACAACATCAAAAAGCGTCAGAGACATTCGGATAGATGCGAGCAAGTAACAAGTTAACTTTCATGGGCTTTGCATGAGGTGGAGGACCGGTGGCACCATGAGAAGACCTGTCTCCATTCCTCATCCGAGAAAGAACAGTCCAATTCCCTTTCCCACACTGAACAGAAGGACATATATTCAGTTGTGAAAGCCTCTAAGGGATGTACATAAACTGTACTACCGTATATACTCGAGCGGCTGTCCGGGCATGTCTGGAGTTGTAGTTTTGCAACATCTGGAGGTCCACAAGTTGAAGACCACTGATGAAGGGATTGACAGGTGGGGAGTTCACTCGAGTATAAGCCGAGGGGGGATTTTTCAGCACGAAAAATCGTGCTGAAAAACTCGGCTTATACTCGAGTATGTTGTAGTTTTGAAACCTCTGGAGGTCCGCAGGTAGAAAACCACTGCGGCCTTCGTCATCATCCAGCCCCCCCCCCCTTTTGTTTTGTACTCACCTCCCCTCGCCGAGAAGTTAGGGTGAGCTGGTCCGGGCCATCTATGCCGCAGGGACCGTCCGGTGGGGATGGTAAGTCGTTGCGGGCTGTTCATTTTCACCCGGGGGGGCCTCTTCTCCGCGCTTCGGGCCCGGCCCCGGAGAAGTGACGTTGCCTTGACGACGACGCACAGGGACGTTCATGCGCAACGTCCCTGTGCGTCGTCGTCAAGGCAACATCACTAGTCGGGCACGGAGAAGAGGCCCCCCCGGGTGAAAATGGACAGCCCGCAACGACTTACCATCCCCACCGGACGGTCCCTGCAGCATAGATGGCCCGGACCAGCTCACCTTAACTTCCCGCCGAGGGGAGATCAGAGGGGACCCAAGGGAGACCTTGTTAAAAGCCGTGAGGAGCGGATTGAGCTACTCTGCCCGAAGAGTCTTGTAGAACTTTGCAGTGTATCCGTCCGGACCTGGACTTTTACCAGACGGCAGGGCAGAGATCGCCAACACCAGCTCCTCAGAAAGGGTATTCCAAAGCCTGGATAGTATCATCTAAGAGGCGTGGGAGCGCTGTGGATGCCATGTATTGTTGTAGGGACAGGGGGATGGATGAGGAGGTGGATAACGCTGTAGGCTTGGGCAGGTTGTATAGATCAGTATAATATTTTTGAACTATAGCAAGGATATCAGGTGTAAGGTAGGAGGTGGAGCTGGAGTCTGTCCGGATAGCAGGTATGAATGCGGAGGATCTCTTGTCTTTAAGAGCGGAGGTAAGAGGCCAGATTTTTTGCTCCACTCATAGTAAACCTTTCCCTTGATCTGCTTGTAGTAGCTGTGTTTAGCATTCATCAGGTCTAACATCTCATGGCAGACCTGAATCAATTCTCTATATACCTGTTCTTGCTCTGTTCTTTTGTGTTGGGTCTCCAAAACATGGAGTGTCTGCATCAGTGACAAAAATTTGGCAGAAGCTTCTTTTTTCAACCGAGCCCCATGCTTCATCAAAACACCTTGAAGCACACATTTCAGGGTATCCCACTTCATAGTGGAGGGCGTGGGGTCGCTAAAATTGGATAATGGAGGGGGCGTGGCCTGACCGTGCTGAGAGATGGTTGCCTAACTGCTGAGCTCCGTGCCAGACTCTCTCTAAAACTATCCTGCACCTGCCAGCGACGACCTCTGCGACTCCCGCTGACTGTGACAGCAGCATGGCGACACTGGGCAGGAAGAGACAGAATAAACCCGGTCCTAAGGCACCTCTACCACACTTTTTTTCCGGAGGCGGACGCTCAAAGATGGTGCTGAGGCTCTGAGCGGTCACACCGCTCGCTCCAACTCCGGGCGCTCACAGCTGCCGCTCCCTCAATGGAAGATCAGACCCAGCAGCCCTAAGGAAGGGAACGGTTTGCCCTGCACTATAGCCCATAAAGACTGTACCTTACCTGATGACTGGGCCTCCGTCACTCCACATGAGAGCTCTGATATGGCGGACGGAGATGGAGGAGATGATACCCTCCCCCTGACCCCGGGAGTTCTCGCAGCAGCGCTGCTCAGGAGAACAAGCTCTCCTATTAATGACCCTGCATCCCCACTAGTTAGCCCAGCGAAGCAAAGACCACGGCTCACTGCTAATGAGTCAGGTGGCGAGGTGGCAGCTACGCTGGGGGATACTGGCCCACACACTGAGGATGTGGACATGTTTGCAGCCTACCAGGTTACAGACAAGGCTGTATCTGAAACTGCGCTTAAAGACATGCTACAGCTCTTGCGCTCATCCCTGCACAAGGACTTTTCCTCACTGCTAGTTCCTGTGCAGTCCTCAGTGACAGTCCTTGAAACTAGAGTCTCCCACGTTGAAACTAAATTGGCTTCATTTGCTGCTGCCCACAATGGATTAGTGGATGCCCATAATGCGCTGGATGACAAGATGGCGACTATTCAAGAAAAACTGGTCGATACTGAAGATCGCAGCTGACGCAATAATATTAAATTTAGGGGATACCAGAAAACATCCCTAACTCCCAACTCATCAAATATGTACAGGAGCTGACACGTCACTGTTTGCCCGATTTGCAAGAGTTTGAATATTGTAATGACAAGGCACAAAGAGTGGCTCGACCCAAGCCGCTGCCTGAGTGTTACGCCTAGCGCTCCGGGTCCCCGCTCCTCCCCGGAGCGCTCACGGCGTCCTTCTCCCTGCAGCTCCCCGGTCAGCGCTGACCGGGAGCGCTGCTCTGCCATGGCCGTTGGGGATGCGATTCGCACAGCGGGACGCGCCCGCTCGCGAATCGCATCCCAGGTCACTTACCCGTTCCCGTCTCCTGCGGTCATGTGCTGGCGCGCGCGGCTCCGCTCTCTAGGGCGCGCGCGCGCCAGCTCCCTGAGACTTAAAGGGCCAGTGCACCAATGATTGGTGCCTGGCCCAATTAGCTTAATTGGTTCCCACCTGTTCCCTGGCTATATCTAGTCTCCTCCCTTGCACTCCCTTGCCGGATCTTGTTGCCTTAGTGCCAGTGAAAGCGTTCTTTGTGTGTTTATACCCTGTGTACCAGTACCTTTGCTATCTCCCTTGACTACGAACCTTGCCGCCTGCCCCCGACCTTCTGCTACGTCCGACCTTGCTACTGCCTACTCCCTTGTACCTCGCCTATCTTCTGTATCTTCAGCAGCCAGAGAGGTGAGCCGTTGCTAGTGGATACGACCTGGTCACTACCGCCGCAGCAAGACCATCCCGCTTTGCGGCGGGCTCTGGTGAATACCTGTAGTGTCTTAGAACCGGTCCACTAGCACGGTCCTCGCTATCCCTCTCTGGCACAGAGGATCCACCTCCTGCCAGCCGGCATCGTGACAGTAGATCCGGCCATGGATCCCGCTGAGGTTCCCCTGCCAGTTGCCTCTGATATCACCACGGTGGTCGCCCAGCAAGCCCGACAGATCGCCCATCTAACCCACCAGATGTCAGAAATGTCCACCATTGTGCACCAACTTCAGTCGCAACTTCATCAGCAATCATCTCCTCCGCCAGCTCCTGCACCCCTTCCGCAGCGAGTGGCCACTCCTAGCCTCCGCCTGTCTTTGCCGGACAAATTTAATGGGGACTCTAAGTTTTGCCGTGGCTTTCTTTCCCAATGTTCCCTGCATCTGGAGATGATGTCGGACCTGTTTCCCACTGAAAGGTCTAAGGTGGCTTTCGTAGTCAGCCTTCTGTCCGGGAAAGCCCTGTCATGGGCCACACCGCTCTGGGACCGCAATGACCCCGTCACTGCCTCTGTACACTCCTTCTTCTCGGAAATCCGAAGTGTCTTTGAGGAACCTGCCCGAGCCTCTTCTGCTGAGACTGCCCTGTTGAACCTGGTCCAGGGTAATTCTTCCGTTGGCGAGTATGCCGTACAATTCCGTACTCTTGCTTCAGAATTGTCCTGGAATAATGAGGCCCTCTGCGCGACCTTCAAAAAAGGCCTATCCAGCAACATTAAAGATGTTCTGGCCGCACGAGAGACTCCTGCTAACCTGCATGAACTCATTCATCTAGCCACTCGCATTGACATGCGTTTTTCTGAGAGGCATCAAGAGCTCCGCCAGGAAAAAGACTTAGATCTCTGGCCACCTCTCCCACAGTCTCCACTGCAATCTGCGCCTAGGCCTCCCGCCGAGGAGGCCATGCAAGTGGATCGGTCTCGCCTGACCCTGGAAGAGAGGAATCGCCGTAAGGAAGAGAATCTCTGTCTGTACTGTGCCAGTACTGAACATTTTTTGGTGGATTGCCCAATCCGTCCTCCACGTCTGGGAAACGCACGCTCGCACTCAGCTCTCGTGGGTGTGGCGTCTCTTGATGCCAAGTCGGCTTCTCCACGTCTCACGGTACCTGTTCGGATTTCCACTTCAGCCAGCTCTCCCCTCTCAGCCGTGGCCTGCCTGGACTCTGGAGCTTCTGGGAATTTTATTCGGGAGTCCTTTGTGAATAAATTCCGTATTCCGGTGACCCGTCTTGTCAAGCCACTCCACATTTCCGCGGTCAACGGAGCCAGGTTGGACTGTACCATACGTTTCCGCACGGAGCCCCTTCTTATGAGCATCGGATCTCATCACGAGAGGATTGAACTTTTGGTCCTCCCCAATTGCACCTCGGAAATTCTCCTTGGACTTCCCTGGCTTCAACTTCATTCCCCAATCCTGGATTGGTCCACTGGGGAGATCAAGAGTTGGGGGTCCTCTTGTGCCAAGAACTGTCTAAAACCGGTTCCCAGTAACCCTTGCCGTAACTCTGTGGTTCCCCCTGTATTCGGTCCCCCTAAGGTCATTAAGGACTCTGCCTGCCACAGGAAATGCCCCTCCCCCCCTCCCAGTTCCATCAGGCAAGCTTCTGTGTCCCCTCATGGCCCTCGTCCTGGTGTCACACTGCCCCGTGCCAGGTCTCGCCCTCTGCCCTCTCTCCCCATTCCTACTCCTGCGGTTCTGCCTGCCGTTGAGGAATCCCTCCATCCTTTCCCGGTGTCCTCATCCCAGGGGAGGCAGTTACCCGATAAAGAGAAGGGGAGACCTAAGGGGGGGGGTACTGTTACGCCTAGCGCTCCGGGTCCCCGCTCCTCCCCGGAGCGCTCACGGCGTCCTTCTCCCTGCAGCTCCCCGGTCAGCGCTGACCGGGAGCGCTGCTCTGCCATGGCCGTTGGGGATGCGATTCGCACAGCGGGACGCGCCCGCTCGCGAATCGCATCCCAGGTCACTTACCCGTTCCCGTCTCCTGCGGTCATGTGCTGGCGCGCGCGGCTCCGCTCTCTAGGGCGCGCGCGCGCCAGCTCCCTGAGACTTAAAGGGCCAGTGCACCAATGATTGGTGCCTGGCCCAATTAGCTTAATTGGTTCCCACCTGTTCCCTGGCTATATCTAGTCTCCTCCCTTGCACTCCCTTGCCGGATCTTGTTGCCTTAGTGCCAGTGAAAGCGTTCTTTGTGTGTTTATACCCTGTGTACCAGTACCTTTGCTATCTCCCTTGACTACGAACCTTGCCGCCTGCCCCCGACCTTCTGCTACGTCCGACCTTGCTACTGCCTACTCCCTTGTACCTCGCCTATCTTCTGTATCTTCAGCAGCCAGAGAGGTGAGCCGTTGCTAGTGGATACGACCTGGTCACTACCGCCGCAGCAAGACCATCCCGCTTTGCGGCGGGCTCTGGTGAATACCTGTAGTGTCTTAGAACCGGTCCACTAGCACGGTCCTCGCTATCCCTCTCTGGCACAGAGGATCCACCTCCTGCCAGCTGGCATCGTGACACTGAGGGCCTTCCGAGGGATGTTTTGGCAAGATACACGTTCTTCCAGACCAAAGACCGCCTGCTGCAATTTTCCAGGAAACGTAGAGTTCTGCCTGCTCCCTATGAGGACATACAACTCTTTATGGATCTATCGGCTGCAACGCTGCAGGCAAGACGTAACTTGCAACCCCTCACTCAGGAACTGCGCCGCTTTGAACTCCCCTACCGGTGGGGATTCCCTACAAAGCTCCTGGTATCCCATCAGAACAAGTTGTTCTCCTTTTACTTCTCTTGAGTCGGGATTCGCAACACTCCTTCAATGGGGATTCCCGGCCCCGGTTCCTAAAGGTTCTCCTATCAGTTGCTCTGAAGAAGGCTCTCCGGAGCCCCCGTGATATGCATAGTTAGAGACATGTTGAACTTACCTTTGCTGTCTTAGGTAACCGGTTTGTTCTCAGATGCTCACTGTATTGATGCTATAAGAGTTCTGTTGAATATTGTATTGTTGTAGTCGTTACTCCACGTACCCCATACAGGTGTTTTCATATTTTAAACGCCTTCTTATCTTACTCTGGTTCTTCTTAATTTTCCTTCCCTGAATATATTTATCTTATTCTCCCTTTTTTTTTTCTTTCATTCCTTTTCCTTCCTTTTCTGCTCTTCTCTCTGGTTGTTCTAACTATCTTGGTGTTTTACCTTCTACTGCATTGTCTTCCTGTCTAATACCCCGCTAGAGTGTATTCTCTTAGCTACATTTCCCTCCTCTTACCTCCTTATTTTTTCTTTTTTTTTCTCCTTTGCTTTCTGTTTTTTTTTTCTCCCTCTGGCTTTTGGTCCTTGCTGCCGCAACATTACGAAATGGGTTTGGAAGTATTATTTTTCAATGTGAATGGGCTGAATAGCCCGCAAAAACGAAGTTTCCTGTGACGTGAGCCAGTAAGGAAACATGCCGATATACTATGTGTTCAAGAAACACATCTTTCCTCAAACAATCCTCCTGCCTTGCGTCACAGAAAATATCCTATAGTGATCACCTCCTCCTTTGCGAGGAAGAAGCAGGGAGTGTTGGTGGCCTTTAGTGATAAGATTGCTGTTACTATTACTCAGCAAATTGTAGACCTGCACAGTAGATTTATCATTAAAGTTGCATTGGTAGACAATGTTGAATACACAATAGTTAATCTTTATGCGCCCAACACACGCCAAAATAGGTTCTTATCTAAGGTAATGCGCAAAGTACATGGGATACGCAAAGGTGCCCTATTAATCTGCGGAGACTTCAATGCCGTAGTATCTCCCTCCCTTGACCTTTCTTCCCCGAGCACCTCAAGCCCATACTATTTAGATTCCTTTTTTTCTACACACGACCTTTTTGATAGCTGGTGCCTCCAGCACGCTTCGGAGCGTGATTATACTCACTGCTCTGCAAGACATCACACACTGTCTAGAATCAACCACATCTTAGTTGACAGAAGCCTTATTGACAGGTCAGTCTCTACTGAGATAGGCAGTCAGACTTGATCCGACCACGCCCCAATATCCCTTACCATCAGTGATACTTTAGATAAACGCAGTGATTTTGTCTGGCGAGCGAACACACATTTAATTGCTCATACCACTCACTCGGCACTACTAGAATATTTTACTTTGTGAGCCCCACAACAGTTTGGCTGGCACACAAGGCGGTCATAAGAGGCACATTTATCAAACTGGGTGCAACCCTGAAAAAACGTAGAACTTTGGAACTCACAGAGTCCCTTAATGCTATTGCTGCCTTGGAGGCCATTCAAAACCAAACCCCGTCTGTGGATACAGACTCCCAGCTCCGGTCTGAGCGTCTCCATTTGCGGAAGCTACTGCTCCGTGACTATGAGAAGACCCTTAGATGAAACAAACTATCTTATTATCTACATGACAATAAAGCCGGCTCTCTCCTAACCAAGAAACTGAAACCGGTGTTCTATAAACAACTCATTGCAGTCCTCAAACACCCCAAGTCACAAGTACGTTTGAGCTCTCCCAGACAAATAGCGGACGCCTTCCGGGACTATTAAGAGTCCTTGTATAATCTGCAAACAGACTCTCAGTGCTCGGTGCTGAACAGGGATGTCATCAACCTTTTTCTACAAGAGAAGGAATAAAAAACGTGTTCCTCAATGAAGGCGCTGGTCCGTGGGTACATTTAAATGTTTAATTATGACATATAAAGCAACGCGTTTCGACCCCGGACAGGTGTCTTCATCAGGCATAAAGTACAGCATACAAAAGACTTCCTTTTATACGATTTTACAACAGATGACTACTTCCAGAATACCGGAAAAAAGCTGTGTGCAAAGGAATCAGTACGTAAAAGAATAATTGTAAAAAATAGCAGATAAAATACATGTATGCTTTAAAACAATTAAAATTAACCTATGCAACATCAAAGAAAAAGAAACAGTGTCCCTTATAAATAAATTACATGCTAAAGTGACATGTGCTATACCCAGAGCATCCAGTAGATGGCAATGTTAACAACAGAATAGAGAGGTCTCATGTACTAAATGGAAAGACGTAATAATAAAAATCAACCACCAGATGGCAGTATTCACAAAAATGTTTTTTTTTTAGAGGAGTTTAACCTGTTTTGTTACGTTCAAGGGTTGGATAGCAAGCAGAGCGGACAGATTTGGAAGAAATCTCCCGGTCACTCTAATCAGCACATACACTACCGATGATTGGACCAATTAAGGTAAATGGCAATATATTAGTAGAGGCACAAATTGTTTGCTTCTTTATTATATTGATATAGATACTTATGTGAGGGATATCCTAATAAAGAAAATGATGTATAGGCTGTCACAGCAAAGCCCACTTGGGTAAAGGAAAATTATCACAGCAAAAACCACTATTATAAAAGGAAATTGAAATGAAGGATAGAATGGATATGAAAAGGGCTGAATAATTACAGGTAAACGTATAGTTGATGTTACAGTATTACTTCTGACAGTTCTTTCAAACCGTCCGGAACTAAAGTTCCCATGCGATAAATCCAATAGATTTCCTTTCTTTTCAGTTGTTCAAATCGATTTGGAACATGGATAGGGACTGCTTCCAGTGGTGTAATAGTAATAGGGTACTGTATATCCGGATGAAATTTTGCGCAGTGTCGAGATACTCCATGTAATAGAAATTTATTTCGGATGTTTTGCCGATGTTTATTAAGCCGATTGTGAAGAGCCTGTGTGGTGCCTCCTACATATTGTAGTGAGCACATACATTGTATAACATAAATAACATATTCAGATTGACACGTTAGTCTAGTTTTAATATTAAAAGTGTCACCAGTTTTTTTTAGATGTTATAGTTGCCAGGCCGTGGGTAATTTCTTTACAGCATAAACAGTTTCTTTTATTGCACTTGTAGCTTCCCGGTAATAGACCATTATCTCTGGTTATTTGTCGGTGCTGTCGCAATTGACTAGGGGCCAGAAGACTCTTTAAATTAAGCGCCCTCCGGAAAGTCAATTTGGGTACTTTGGATAGAGACTTTTTCAAATAATTATCTTGATGTAATATATGCCAATGCGATTTTAAATTTTTTTTAATATCTGTAATATTGCTGTTAAAAGTAGTGATGAAATTTCCAGCGAAATTTTTGGTCTGTTCTTCATCATTTTTCCTTTTTTTCGGGAGTAGGCAATTTTTTGGGGTTAAGAGGTTAGCTTTAGCAAATGCCTCATTAATAATCTGTGGTGGGTAATTTTTTAATTTAAAATGCTTATTAAGAATACGGGATTGGGTAAAAAAATCATTATCTTTGGTGCAATTTTTTCGAATGCGTCGGTACTGACTGAACGGGATATTATGAATCCATTTTTTATAATGATTGCTGATAAAATCTAGATAGCTATTTGCATCTACAGATTTAAAATGAGTATGGGTAAAAATGGAGTGTTCATCATGAGAGATGACAATGTCTAAAAACGTGATGCAATCTGCATTAGATTCCATGGTGAAGGTGATACCCCAGTCATTGTTGTTAAGGGTCTCAATAAGCAAAAACTCTGAGCATGGGGGGTCCCTCCCAAATAAAAAACAAATCGTCAATGAAACGACGATATAAAATAATGTGAGGACTTAAAGTGGGATTGTTCCAGATAAAATGGTTTTCAAATGCACCCATGAAAAGATTTGTAAACGATGGTGCGACTTTAGCACCCATCGCCGTGCCGACATTCTGGTGATGATTTTTTTTATTATAGGAGAAAAAAGGATTCTCTAAAATAAATTTCAGAGCGTTAATTAAAAATATTTTATGTGGATCAGATAAGGAAGGATCCGATTTAAGAAATTCTTGTATACAGGCCAATCCTTTATTATGCTGAATGTTGCTGTAAAGTGCAGTGACGTCACACGTAATCAATAGCCATCCCGTTTCCAGTTAAAATCAAGGAGGGATTAAATGAGGTGCGTAGAGTCCCGAAGGTGACTGGGGAGTTTTACCACATATTCTTGTAGATAAAGGTCCACATAATGGGCCATATTACTAGTTGAAGAATGGGTGCAGGAAACAATGGGGCGACTCGGTGGTTTGTTCACATCCTTGTGGATTTTTGGTAAAAAATAAAAATACGGTTTATTGCCGTTCTTTATTTTAATATAATTTCTTTCGTTTTTAGTGAGTAGGCCCTGTTCAAAGGCCTCATCAATTAATTTGTGGAGATTAGTTTCCAGTTGCAGGAACGGATCAGACTGTACAACACTGTAATATTTTTCATTAGACAGGATGTTCTTGGCTTCACCTTCATAGTAGTCCAAATCCATAATTACAAGCCCTCCCCCTTTGTCCGCGGGGCGGAAAATGATTTGTTTATTATCCTGCAAATTCTTGAGTGCTTTTCTTTCAGCAATAGTAATATTGTGCTTTTTATTTGAATTTTTTGTATATTCAGGAATTAATTTATTAAAATCTGCCAAAACAAGATCTGAAAAAACTTCAATATGTGGTCCATGTTTGTATATGGGATAAAAAGTGGAAGGCAATTTTACTGGTTGGTGTCTCGTGTCAGAAGAATCTGATGGCTCAGATGAAGCAACAGGGTTAGCTATTAATCCGACCTTATTATATTCATTCTGACCAATGTTGTCAGGTACCCCTATTTTATCCATGGACTCTTTTAATGAAAAAAACCTTTGTAAAGTGAGTTTCCTTATACATTTTTGAAAGTCTAGGAATAATTGAAAATGATTCACTGTGGAGGTAGGGCAGAAAGATAAACCCCTCTGTAATAGAGAGGTCTCTTGAGCATTACGTTTATGCCTAGAAATATTAAATATGTAAACAGAGTTTGAATGGGTGGTATTTTCAGAGTTTTTATATATGAGATCTTGAGTTCCTGCTTCTGCAGGATTTATGATGAGGATATTTCTTTTTTTCCTTTTTTTCCCTTTTTGTCCTCCTCTGTGTCCACGTCTGCTCCTTTTTTCCTTTTTTGACTCCTGGGGCTGAAGAACTGCGTTTTTCGTTGATTCACTTTTGGGCGAGCCCCTAAAAAAAGGTCCTTAGTAGATGCAATTGGTGCAGCTGAATTGTGGACACTCTCAATAAACGGAACGGTAAATGTATGATTGTCAGTGTTATCTATGATGGTTAGATTGCTGCTATTGCTGGTATCTAGATCGGTGTCTGATATAGGTGATGTTGTAAGTGGTACACTGGAAAAGGCTCTGATAGGGGTGGGACATACAGAAAGATCTAGCAACTCAATGAGATCACTATGAAGAGAAAAATTGGGCTGTGAAGGTGGTGATGGCGAAGGAGACAGATGTAAAATTGGTACTGGGATAACTGGTTTCCTGATACCCTGACTCAATTGTTTTACTGGCTTGTAGAAAAAGGCTCCTGGGGGTTCGGGGGGGGGGGGGGGTCTGGATGGTCATCAGGTTTGGATACTGGTTGCATGGGTACCAGAGATGAGTCCTGAGGGTAGTTATTGTGTTCTGAATAGCAATTAGTTCCTGCTGATGCAGGAACTGTGACAATAGGTAAAGTTGTATTTTGGATAATTAAAGAAGAAGCTGAGGTAGGTGAAGTAGAGATATATGAAGACTGGATATGTGCTGGCTGCAAATGTGAATTGCCCCTCGGTGGCTGCTGGTATGATTTTGCATGATGTGGTTTGCGGAAATTTCTATATTTACTGTTGGTGAAATGTCGTGACGTTCTAGTGTTGTTGCTAGTGGCAACTGCCCCAATAGAAGATGTGCCAGAATTGCAGGCTACAGAGGACAAGTTGTTGTTTGTATTATTCTTTTGTTTGTGCCATGACCACTGGGTCACCCGAATTGTAATCACTCCGGTCTCTGTTATATTTATTGGCCTTTTTTTCTCAGTTTTTTCAGTTTCTAATTTAATTAATCGAGTAGAAATATTGTGATTTATTTTCTTAAAGTCAGCCATGGTGGAAAACCATTGTAATGAATCATGTATACCCCTTATTTCAATATTTAGTTCAATACAGCGAGATATACGTTTATCACAAATGTTTTTTAGCAGTCTAAATGAACAATTATCAAGTAAAATATGCCAGTTTTCAACATAATCTGCATCCTCCAAAAAAGATGGGTTAAAGGTCAGTCTCAATCTGCGAGGTGTAATTTTCTCTCTAATATACAGTTCGAGAAAATTGACATCTATCTGTTGGTGCATTTCATCTTTTAGTTTATTTTCAAAAGTATGAAATTGCGACAGCACCGACAAATAACCAGAGATAATGGTCTATTACCGGGAAGCTACAAGTGCAATAAAAGAAACTTTATGCTGTAAAGAAATTACCCACGGCCTGACAACTATAACATCTAAAAAAACTGGTGACACTTTTAATATTAAAACTAGACTAACATGTCAGTCTGAATATGTCATTTATGTTATACAATGTATGTGCTCACTTCAATATGTAGGACGCACCACACAGGCTCTTCACAATCGACATAATAAACATCGGCAAAACATCAGAAATACATTTCTATTACATGGAGTATCTCGACACTGCGCACAATTTCATCCGGATATACAGTACCCTATTACTATTACACCACTGGAAGCGGTCCCTATCCATGTTCCAAATCGATTTGAACAACTGAAAAGAAAGGAAATCTATTGGATTTATCGCATGGGAACTTTAGTTCCGGACGGTTTGAATGAACTGTCAGAAGTAATACTGTAACATCAACTATACGTTTACCTGTAATTATCCAGCCCTTTTCATATCCATTCTATCCTTCATATCAATTTCCTTTTATAATAGTGGTTTTTGCTGTGATAATTTTCCTTTACCCAAGTGGGCTTCGCTGTGACAGCCTATACATCATTTTCTTTATTAGGATATCCCTCACATAAGTATCTATATCAATATAATAAAGAAGCAAACATTTGTGCCTCTACTAATATATTGCCATTTACCTTAATCGGTCCAATCATCTGTAGTGTATGTGCTGATTAGTGTGACCGGGGAGATTTCTTCCAAATCTGTCCGCTCTGCTTGCTATCCAACCCTTGAACGTAACAAAACAGGTTAAACTCCTCTAAAAAAAAATTTGGGGTGAATACTGCCATCTGGTGGTTGATTTTTATTATTACGTCTTTCCATTTAGTACATGAGACTTCTCTATTCTGTTGTTAACATTGCCATCTACTGGATGCTCTGGGTATAGCACATGTCACTTTGGCATGTAATTTATTTATAAGGGACACTGTTTCTTTTTCTTTGATGTTGTATAGGTTAATTTTAAATGTTTTAAAGCATACATGTATTTTATCTGCTATTTTTTACAATTATTCTTTTACGAACTGATTCCTTTGCACACAGCTTTTTTCCGGTATTCTGGAAGTAGTCATCTGTTGTAAAATCGTATAAAAGGAAGTCTTTTGTATGCTGTACTTTATGCCTGATGAAGACCTCTGTCGGGGGTCGAAACGCGTTGCTTTATATGTCATAATTAAACATTTAAATGTACCCACGGACCAGCGCCTTCATTGAGGAAAACGTTTTTTATTCCTTCTCTTGTTGTTCTACTACCGGTGAGACTGACGTCACTCCGTAAAGTTCTTCGTGGCAGCTGTCCGACTTTCCTCTATCTCAGACGCTACTGGAGGTGTTGTGCTCTTAGCGCAACACCCAAGGGTAAGGACCCATCTTTTCTTTTACCTGGATTCATCTTTCCATACGGTCCTCACCCAGGGGCGCACCTTTGGCTGTGTTTTTCTCTTTGCATTATCAACCTTTTTCTGTCTAATCTTAACCTTCCTAAACTGTCTCCCTCTGCTTTAGTTACTCTTAATTCACTAATCACTGCACTAGAGATCTCAAACGCTGTTAAGTCCTTGCCCTCAAATAAAGCACCCGGTCCTGATGGCCTTCCGAATGAATACTACAAACGCTTCCTTCCAGTTCTACAGCAACACTTATTACCTGTCTATAACTCGGCTGTAGAGACCGGCTCCCTACCCCGATATGTTGGATGCCCTCGTCACTACCGTCCCTAAACCTGGGAAGCCTATGGACCAGGTATCCAACTATCGTCCCATCTCCCTTCTCAACGGGGATGCTAAGATCTATGCCAAGATTTTAGCAACGCGCTTGCGTCCATACCTACCGGCTCTATTGGGTCGAAAACAAGTGGGATTCACTCTGGGAAGACAGGCGCCAGACAATACAAGGAGGGTGATCTCTTTACTGCAACATTGCGAAAAGGCGAGGATTCTGGCAGTTTTTCTTACTTTAGATGCCGAGAAGGCATTTGACAGGGTGAGCTGGCCTTTCGCTTTCTCGGCACTACGAGCCTTTGGCTTCGAGGGGCAGATTGTGTCGGCCATTGGAGCATTATACTCAAATCGGTTCACCTTGTCGAATGGCACACGGCAGGGATGCCCCCTTTCCCCGTTGCTTTTCCCTTCTTACCATAGAACCCCTGGCGCAAGCCATATGACTCAACGGAAACATTAAGGGTGTTCAAGTGGGGGGTGTGGAGCACAAATTAACCCTTTTTGCGGATGATGTGCTACCGTCTCTGACGGATCCGCAGCAGTCCCTGAGTTCTCTATTTTCTACTCTGGAAACCTTTAGCAGATTGTCCTATTACAAATTAAATGTCTCTAAATCACAGGTTCTGTCAGTAGAGGTCCCCACCCCTTTGCTAGATTCTCTGAAACCCCAATTCCCTTTAGATTGGCAGCAACGTAGTGTTACATATTTGGGCATTCAACTAACCTCCCCCACTTCTGCTCTCTTTCAAACCAACTTTCTGCCACTATTATCCTCCCTTTCCTCCTCTCTACTTACGGAAAGCAGATGGTATCCTGGTTCGGCAGACTGGCATCGTTCAAAATGCTACTGCTTCTGAAGTTTTTTTATTTTTTTATATTTTTTTTTATAAATTTTTGAACATACAATAAATAAATAATATAAATCCTTACAAATTCATAATTTCCCCTATTAACCCCTCCCTCCCTCTTAAGTCAGCCTGGCCCTTCCCTTATACTACCTTTCGTTCCTTACTCTTCTCGCTCTCTTCTCACCTTTCTCCCAGGGTAGCCATTTACTCTCTATTTTTTGTTTTTTTCCACTGTTCTTATAAAGCATCATCTCATAAAGCCTAACCTTGTTTACACCTTCCAACCATTCATCCATTGAAGATGCTACTGGTGCCATCCATTTCCTTAGAATCAAGATCTTTGCCACTCCTAATACTCCAAATACAAGCTCTGTATACTTAGTTCCCCCAATCTCTAATCCACGAGTTCTAATAGTTCTAATTTTACTCTGGGTGGGAGCTGGCTCATCATACCCCAAATTACAGACCACCATAGAATCATCAGACACTCCCTTAGGTTCATAAACAATTTTTTTTAATAACCCTTGCCCCACTATCATTAGCCAAGATCATATCGATTCGTGACGCAGTTTTATGGGACAAACTATAACAGGAAAATGTTTCTCTCTCTGGATTCAGGTTTCTCCATACGTCCCTCCACCCTAGTTCAATGCAGAACTCTGCTAGGGAGTTGCTCCCCTTCCCTTACTATTCCTCCTCTACGATCCCTTTTGTTATCCATCACAGAGTTAAAGTCACCCATGATATACAAATCCCTGTAATTTTTCCCATTCAAGAAATCCAACAGATTTAACAATACCTCTGTTTTAAAGGGGGGGGGGGGGGGAATATAGACAAACGCAAGAACCACCAACACCTTGTTCCACACTACATTGAGAAACACAAATCTCCCCCTGTCATCACACAAGACATTTTTAACCTGTATATTCACTTTTCTATGTATTAATACAGAGATCCCGGATGAATAGTTAGTTCCAAAGGAATGAAATTCCTGAACTGCAAATTTCTTTTTAATCAGATGTACAGACTCTTTAGTTAGGTGTGTTTCTAACAGACATATGACTGCTGGCAAATAATTTTTAATCCTATCCATAATAGCTACTCTTCTTTCTCTCCCTGATACCCCTAATATTCCAAACTAGCACTTTACCACCTTGGCTACCCTGAGTCTCCATACTCCTCTATCACGCCCCCTCCTTCACTCTTGTCACTATACCAGGCTGACTTCCCTCCCTCTACCCCCCCTATCCCCCCATCAATCCGCTCCTAACAACGGATCCCTCCACTATTCACTTGCTCTTATACTCCTCCCTCTCCCCTCAACCTCCTCCAAATTTTAAAAACTTTATAACTTTATAACCCCTGACTTTCCAGCCATTTTCCTGCTTCCCCTGAGGACAAAAAAATTTGTGTTTTTCCATTATAAACCACCCTCAGACGGGCTGGAAATAACAGTGAAAAGACAATATTCAGACTGTGCAGCCTCTTCTTAATGTCTCTGTACTCCATTCTTTTCCTTTGAGTCTCTTTCGAGAAATCGGGGTAGAAAAAAACACTTCCACTTTCCCCCTCTCTCTTGATAGCTTCAGGAGAATCTTTAGCGCACATAAATTTTAACAATAGCATCCTTGGCGGGGCTCCTGGATGCGGTTTAGTAAAAGGAATCCTGTGTGCTCTTTCTATAGCGTACCAAGCAGAGAATGTCTGTTCTCCAAAAATATTGTGCAACCATTTTGTAAAAAAGGCAATGGGGTCAGTTCCCTCTTCCCCCTCTGGCAGGCCAATAACTCTTACCTTGACCTGTCCTCTAAGTCTTCAATTTTCCCTTTTAAATATTTATTCTCTTTAGTGAGATCTTCTTGCACTTTTTCATTACTATGAATTTTACCATCCATTTGGGGTACCATTTTCTCTATCTTTCCCACTCTTTCTTTCACCTTTTTTATATCCTCACGAATCAAACTCACATCTGAGCTGAGGCTACCCACTTGGACTGTCAACTCTTCCTTACTTTTCTCCACACCACATAGTATAGATGACAGTATAGGAGTATTAACATCTTCGGTCTCTCCCTCCTCCATCATTCCTTCCTCTTGTAATACCCCGTATCCGGAACCATACATGCTTTCTCCATGTCTTTGTGTCCTCGCTTCAATAGTTTCTTTAGGCGACTTTAGGAATTTATCCAGTTTTCCTGCTTCCCCAGCTGAGTTACCACCAGATCTCCTAGGCTGAATCTTGGGAGCCATAACACTTTACAATATATTTCTGTGTAATAATCCCATAGAAAGTGCCTATACCAGAGGGAGAAAGCAAAGAGCCATGGTATTTCCTTACCATTTCCATCATGAGGTCCAGACAAATGCTATACTTAAGATATCAGAAAATTGGACTTACAGTTCATCTGCTCTAGTTTCTGTCCTCTCTGAACATCAAGTGTGTGGGATAGTATCTACCTCCTGGAAAAAATTATACATCCTTTATTAGCAAGTGCCTCTTCTCCCCTTCCTTCTTTAAGATGTTACACCAAAGGCTTTACATAGTATTCGTCTCCCCCCTCATACAATCACTTACAATTCTGATATGCTGCAGAGCCTATGTTGTTAGTTCTTGCAAATAATCTGTCCTCTCTGAGCATCAAATGTGGATTGCATTTTTTTTCCCCTTGCATTTTTTCCCCTCCTGTCTGTAGCACACCTGGGGGAGGGGTTAATTGATTAACTGCTCTCAGGTGTATAAAACTAACTGGGAAACTCTGTGAGCCCTGCTCTGACTGAGTCTAACTGAAGCTGGGTTTGTATTCTAAAGTGTTGTATTATTAAGTGTTACATCTGAGAAGTTTTATACACAGAAGTTTAAAAAGCAGGAGTATTAAGCAGGACCCACTGTAAACTAAGTATTACACTCCCTTGATAAAAGTAGTTTTTCTTAATAGTTAATAACAGCTGTTTGTCACCAAGGATATGGACAGCAGGATTGGGGGTTTTCTTCAGTGCACATTGTGCCACATGTATACATCTCTGGAGCAGCAGCTTCAGGGTGAATACCGCTGTGACAAATGTGAGCATGTTGCCCACCTGGAAGCTCGTATTAGAGATCTAGAGGATTGACAATCTTACAGAGCAAGCAGTTAGTGGGGTAGAAATGGAGGTTGGAGAAACTAGCCAGGAGGCCCAAGTAGGGAGCTGGGTTAATGTAGTTAGAGGGACTGGAAAGGGGGCAAGGAAAAGGAAGGCCACTTCTGCTTCTTATCTCCCAAGTAAAATTGCTAAGTTGGGCGATGATGCGAGGGCCTCAGTATCAGAGATGGCAACCCTAGTGAATACTGGTCTCCCTAACAGCCGTGGGAACAGCTCAACTAGTAGTGTGGGGGATGGTAACGCAGGTAGGCCAAGACAGTTAGTGGTAGGGGATTCTATAATCAGGAAGACGGATAGAATAATTTGTTGCCAAGACCACCTCAACAGAATGGTTTGCTGTCTCCCTGGTGCCAGGGTTCGGCATGTGCTGGAAAGGGTAGACCCAGCTGTCGTGGTCCATGTGGGAACCAACGACAGAATACATGGTAGGTGGAGGTCCTTGAAGAATAATTACAAGGAACTAGGTGACAAGCTGAAGGGAAGGACCTCTAAGGTTGTGTTCTCTGGAATACTTCCTGTGCCATGCGCATCGTAGGAAAGACAGCGGGAGCTTAGGGAGTTAAATGCATGGCTTAAGTCGGGGTTTGAGGGGGAAGGGTTTGGGTTTTTAGAGCACTGGGCTGACTTTTCATTGGGGTACAAACTCTATTCTACGGATAATTTGCACCTGAATGGAAGGGGGCCCGCTGTGCTGGGGGAGAGAATCCTGGAAGGGGTGGCTGAGTATTTAAACTAGGTGAGTGGGGGGAGGATAATAAAGCAAAGAAAGCAGACAGTGGGATGGATAGGTTAGAGAGGGGTCAGGACTTAATGGTGGGTGGAGAGGAGTCCTGTGGGGGGAGGTTAAGACCAGTGGATAAGGAGATCCATGGGTTGCAAACCAGCCGTAAAAATAAATGTAGACCGAAAAATTGTAATCCCAATAATTCAAAAAATTCCACTAGCCCCAATAACTCAATAACTACAATAAGCCCCATTAACTCAAAAAATACTGTTAGCCCCAATAACTTAAATAACAATGTTAGACCCATTAACGCAAAAAATCTTATTAGCCCCAATAACTTAAATAATAACGTTAGACCCAATAACTCAAAAATCCCATTAGCCCCAATAACTTAAATAGTACAATTAGCCCTTATAACTCAAATAATAACATTAACCCCAATAACTCTGAAAATCCCATTAGTGAGACTATATGTGTAAAACTTAATGGAAATGTAAAGTGTATGTTCACAAATGCCAGAAGCCTAGCAAATAAAATGGGGGAGCTTGAGGCCTTGATACTGGAGGAACATATTGATATAGTTGGGGTCACTGAGACATGGCTGGACTCCTCGCATGACTGGGCTGTTAATCTGCAGGGGTTTACATTGTTTCGCAAAGACAGAATGAACAGAAAAGGTGGTGGAGTCTGTCTTTATCTAAGAAGTGGTATGAAAGCCAGTGTGAACGATGCCATAGTGTGTGATGATTCTGAGGATGTGGAATCACTGTGGGTAGAATTACAAAAGGAGGGAAATACTGAAAAAATTATATTTGGTGTAATCTACAGACCCCCTAATATCACTGAAGAGATAGAAGGTCGACTGTATAAACAAATAGAGAGGGCCGCCTGGGCAGGTACAGTGGTAATAATGGGAGATTTTAACTATCCAGGTATAGATTGGGGCCGGGGGCTGGCTAAAACTACAAAGGGGCGACAATTCCTAAATTTATTGCAGGATAATTTTATGGGCCAGTTTGTGGAGGACCCAACAAGAAGTGATGCCTTGTTGGATCTGATCATTTCCAACAACGCAGAGCTGGTTGGTAATGTAACTGTGCGGGAAAACCTTGGTAATAGCGACCACAATATAGTTACTTTTGACTTAAAATGTAGAAAACAAAGACAGACAGGGAAGGCAAAAACATATAACTTTAAAAACGCAAATTTCCCTGGGCTTAGAGCTGCACTACAGGACATAGACTGGGGGGAGGTGTTCTCAAATACTGATACAGAAGGTAAATGGGACATCTTTAAATCAACTCTAAATAACTATACAGCTAAATATATACCAAAGGGGAACAAATATAAACGATTAAAACTAAATCCTACATGGCTGACAAATGATGTTAAAAGAGCAATAAACAACAAAAAAAATAGCCTTCAAAAAATTCAAACCTGATGGGTCAGCTATAACATTTAAACAGTACACGGAGCTTAAAAAAATCTGTAAAAATTTAATAAAAACAGCAAAAATTCAAAATGAGAGACAGGTGGCCAAAGAAAGCAAAACTAATCCTAAATATTTTTTTAGATATATAAATACAAAAAAACCAAGGACAGAGCATGTAGGACCCCTTAATAATGATAATGGGGAGGTTGTCACGGGCGATCAAAAGAAGGCGGAGCTACTGAATGGGTTCTTTAGTTCTGTATACACTATGGACAGAGGAGCTGACATTGGCCAGGTCAGTGCTGGTAACACATCATGTAATGTACTGAACTGGCTTAATGTAGAGATGGTACAAGGTAAGTTAAGTAAAGTAAATGTAAGCAAATCTCCAGGGCCGGATGGACTACACCCAAGAGTTCTTAGAGAGGTAAGTTCAGTAATATCTGTACCCTTGTTCATGATATTTAGAGATTCTCTGGTGTCTGGTATTGTGCCAAGGGACTGGCGCAAGGCTAATGTGGTACCAATCTTCAAGAAGGGCTCTAGGTCTTCGCCAGGCAATTATAGACCGGTAAGTCTAACGAGCATTGTGGGTAAATTGTTTGAAGGACTTATAAGGGATTACATACAGGAATACATAGAGGATAATAGTATTATAAGTGATAGCCAGCATGGGTTTACTAAGGATAGAAGTTGTCAAACCAATCTAATTTGCTTTTATGAAGAGGTGAGTAGAAGCCTTGACAGAGGAATGGCTGTGGATATAGTGTTTCTGGATTTTGCCAAAGCGTTTGATACTGTCCCTCACAGACGTCTGACAGGTAAGTTAAGGTCCTTGGGCTTGGAAACTTTAGTTTGTAACTGGATTGAACACTGGCTCATGGATCGCACCCAGAGAGTGGTGGTCAATGATTCGTACTCTGATTGGTCCCCAGTAATTAGTGGTGTACCCCAAGGTTCAGTACTGGGCCCGCTGCTGTTTAATTTATTTATCAATGATATAGAGGATGGTATTAACAGCTCTGTTTCTATCTTTGCAGATGACACCAAGCTTTGTAGCACGGTACAGTCTATAGAGGATGTGCATAGGTTACAAGACTAAGGATAGACTAAGTGTCTGGGCATCCACTTGGCAAATGAGGTTCAATGTGGATAAATGTAAAGTTATGCATCTGGGTACTAAGAACATGCATGCATCGTATGTCTTAGGGGGGATTAAACTGGCAGAGTCACTGGTAGAGAAGGATCTGGGTGTACTTGTAGATCACAGACTACAGAATAGCATGCAATGTCAGGCTGCTGCTTCCAAAGCCGGCAGGATATTGTCATGTATAAAAAGAGGCATGGACTCGCGGGACAGGGACATAATACTCCTCCTTTATAAAGCATTGGTACGGCCTCACCTGGAATATGCTGTTCAGTTTTGGTCGCCTGTTCATAAAAGGGACACTACGGAGTTGGAAAGGGTGCAGAGACGCGCGACTAAACTAATATGGGGCATGGAACATCTTAGCTATGAGGAGCGATTAAAGGAGTTACAATTGTTTAGTCTTGAGAAGAGACGTTTAAGGGGGGATATGATAAACGTATATAAGTATATAAATGGCCCATACAAAAAATATGGAGAAAAACTGTTCCAGGTTAAACCCCCCAAAGGACGAGGGGCACTCCCTCCGTCTGGAGAAGAAAAGGTTTAGTCTAAAGGGACGACACGCCTTCTTTACCGTGAGGACTGTGAATTTATGGAACGGTCTACCTCAGGAACTGGTCACAGCAGGAACAATTAACAGCTTTAAAACAGGGTTAGATACATTCTTGGAACAAAATAACATTAATGCTTATGCAGAATTATAAAACTACATCCCTTTCCCTTCTTGCATATTCCTGTATATTACGATTGACTTCTCCCCCCTCCACACCCAACCAGGTGTACATAGTACATCATCAGTGCGAGATATAGGGCGATATGAAAATGAATGGTACCCATCCCTGGGCTGACTGTAACCATATAACACACAGGTCGCCCATCTCCGCATTCGTCATTCCATAGCCCCACGCCGCTGCCCGCAATCCCCCTCATAGGAAACACAGGAGGAGTAAGTTCAGTCTCATCATTACAGAAGATGTTTCTCCAGCCTTACCGCCAACCTCAGCAGCATTCTCCCAGCTTCGGAGCCCTCGTGGTGGATGGCGTCCTTCTGCGGCAGCACGGAGAGGTCACCTGACCACCCAGACCTCCCTGCGCTCCGCTCTCTTACTTCCTGCCGCGCCTCCTTCTTGTGGCCGGGTCTCCTTTCTTTTCCCTGCACGCCTCTCCACCCATCCACCTCCGCCACGCAACTCACACGCTGCACCGTTACCCGGACCATCCATTTCCCATCCACAGGTACAGGCAAAGTCCTCCATGGGGGTACTTCACTTCTTCAACCCCGATCTGGGGTAATCAGTCCGGGGATGAGGCATCATGTTTCTGAGGACGGAGGGAGAGATCTCCTGGAGCGATTGGAGCTGACGAGATCACATCCTCTTGTCACGTGACCACCCCGTTCTGCTTCCGAAGTTGCTGTATTTCTTTTGTACACTGCCCATAGCAATTCCTAAATCTTTCTTCAAAGCAGTACATAAACTTATGAACGACTGTATATGGTCAGGAAGGCGTCCTAGAATCTCTCGAAAGGTCATGGTACATCACAGGTCGGCAGGTGGGTTGATTTGTCCTGATATAGAGGGATATTACAAAGCATGCATTTTAGATCAGACACGACACTGGTGGGCAGGGGAACCTGAAAAACTGTGGGTGAATCTGGAGCAATTTTACTGCCCAGACTGTTCTCTACGATCTAGGATGCTAGCTACATTCTCAAACACTAGACTTGAAGACACTGGCCTTACTCCAATTGATGTTAAGGTATTGAGATCCTGCCTCAAAGACCTACCTAACTTTATTCAATGCCCGCCCAAACTTATCCCGTTAGACCATCTGACACTTTATATTACAGACTTAGATTTATCCCCCTGGAAGGCAGCCGGGATTACTACAGTCGGAGACATATTAGATAGCACAGGTAGTATCCATTTCCCGTCCTTGCGAGAGATCTTCCTACTACCACACAAGAAATTTTACAAAAGTCTACAGATCAGAAGTTTGCTGAGTACTGGTTGGCTGTCCAAGTTCCGTTTGCCAGCGAGATTGATGGGTACTTCAACTCTTCTGGAACCATATTTAGAGGCATTACCCTGTTTTATGACTTATTAGAAGACAAGATAGGTACAGCCACTTTTTCTTACATGGACAGATGGGAAAGATATCTTCAATGCACCATTTCCTTAGATCAGTGGCAAATGGCCTTCCGCAGCATTCGCAACATTTTTAGATGTGCCAATCATCAGGAAGCTATACACAAAACCATAGACAGACGGTACTTTACACCACATAGGCTACACAAGATAGAGCCCACCTGCCCTAACACCTGCTGGAGGAACTGTGGTCAGACAGGTACGTTGCTGCATATTACTCTGGGAATGCCCAGCTCTTCAATCTGTATGGTCGGGGGTTAATCTTGTTGTTTCCAGACTTCTAGGAATAGAGACGCAAATAAGCCCGGCGACTGCATTATTGATGTTAGACCTAGATCATTATCCTCCTATGTCTAGAACTGTCATTGCTCATATCTGTATGTCCACAAAACTGTGTTTAACCAGGAAATGGAAATCCCCACTGACCCCGACCTTACCTGAAATCCTGTCTACTGTTAATCTCATATGTGAATATGAACGTACCTATGCACTGTCCAATCAACGGGATCTTACTTTCTTGAAACATTGGGACCTCTGGATGCACAGCCTGCACTATGTGTCCATTTACCCTTAATTCGATCTACAAGATAGCAATTTACTTTCCTGTCCCTTCTCTCTACTCTACTTACTCACTCTTCCTACTTTTTTTGTTTTTGTTTTTTTAATCTCTAGGGATATGTGTTTATTGGCTAGTGAACTTATGCGGACATGACTTTTTGGTTTGTTACTAAAACGGGCGTGCCCCACGCTCGGCGGTTGCCCTACCCTGTTCCTTGATTTTTTCTACCTTCTGTTCTAAGAGACTCTCAGAGCTGCTATGTTGCAGCTGTCCAGAAACCTCAACGGACTTACTGGTCTTCGGGACTGTCCTAATTACTCTCGGGTTGTCATGACTGGATTGGACTTTGGTAGGACATTGTAAATTCACCTTCTCTGCTACTACCGACTTGTTTACTGCCTGTGAAGTGACAATTTCTGTACTCTCTTATTATTTGTGTTACGATTTCCTGTGTTATTGTAAAACGATAAAACTTTTGAAATTAAAATTTTATAATTGAGTCTTTGAGATCCTGGAGGCAAAGAGCATCCAAAAGCGATGACTCATTCAGCTTCCATGAAGAATGGGGCTTGGCAAAAGAGGGGAGGGAAAATGAACAGAAAACGGAAGCTTGGTTGAATAGTGTAACAATCCCAATGGAGGCCGAGGAGATATCAGGCAGGAGATGATGAGGAAAGAATATATAGTCAGTCCTACTGTACGATTGCTTGGGATGGGAGTAAAATGTGTAATCCCGCCCCTGGGGATGAAGTGCCCGCCACATGTCACTCAGCTGCATCGTATACAACTTTAGGCGTAGGGCTCTTAATTTACTATTGGAGATTGCAGAATGGCCTGTTGAGGTAACACATGAGGGAAAGAGCGGTACATTCATGTCACCGCACAATATAATATTATGGTACCCATCGCAAAGGCAGTCAGGTGGGTAAATGTTTTTATTCAACTTTCATAATAAACTTTTCTTGCTGCCTGTGCTGTATATACAATGAAGTACCTGGGGTCACTGGGTCTTTACACAAAAGCTCCAAGCCAAGGAGTCCTCTCTCTGCATTCCCTCCTGCCTGATGATTGAAATCAAGCAGGGATGGCATCAAGAATGAAGTGTGCATGCAGCAGGGAAAAAGAGCGGCTGTGTAACACCCAAATAACTACAGGTACTTAATTATTTAGCATAGGCATCAAACCGTTTATTATCTAAAAACAATTACTCAGACACATTACATACGTGCATTGAATGGGAAGTAAATGATTTGCATCATGCTGCCAGCAGGTTCCATATAAATTCACTTGTATTTACCAACCACTTCTGCTTACATTGCTTGTGATCTCCCTCTCTCCCCAACTAAAGATTAAAAGGTTTATGCTTTCCACCAATTTATTTACATTTTTTTGTACATTTTTGAAACCATTCTGTTTTATTAACATTTTTGTAAGTAAGGTCTCCAGAACTAAACCCAGTATGGCAGATGTAGTTTTACTAGAGCTGTATACAGTGGTCACAATTCGTTCTTCCTACTGTTCTTCAGAGGCAGAGGCTGGCAATAAAGAGCAGCCAAAGCTGGGAGTGCAACAGCCTATGCATCTTGTTTCAGAATTGGAATGGCACATTGAAACATGGCTTCAGATGGATCTGTGTTTATGGCCCAAAAAAACACCTTCAATTTTGCAACTTTTTGGGGGTGGGAGACATGAACTCTTTTTTTTTTCTGCAGGTCAATATAATTTAAACAATACCTGTATTTTCATGCTTTTCTATTATTGCACTACTTTTAACCCCTTAACCCCTTAAGGACCGGAGGTTTTTCCGTTTTTGCATTTTCGTTTTTTGCTCCTTGCCTTTAAAAAATCATAACTCTTTCAAATTTACACCTAAAAATCCATATGATGGCTTATTTTTTGCGCCACCAATTCTACTTTGTAATGACGTCAGTCATTTTGCCCAAAAATCTATGGTGAAGCGGGAAAAAAAATCATTGTGCGACAAAATTGAAAAAAAACGCTGTTTTGTAACTTTTGGGGGCTTCCGTTTCTACGTAGTACATTTTTCGGTAAAAATGACACCTGATATGTATTCTGTAGGTCCATACGATTAAAATGATACCCTACTTATATAGGTTTGATTTTGTCGGACTTCTGGAAAAAATCATAACTACATGCAGGAAAATTAATACGTTTAAAATTGTCATCTTCTGACCCCTATGACTTTTTTATTTTTCCGTGTATGGGGCGGTATGAGGGCTCATTTTTTGCGCCGTGATCTGAAGTTTTTAACGGTACCATTTTTGCATTGATAGGACTTATTGATCACTTTTTATTCATTTTTAAATGATATAAAAAGTGACCAAAAATGCACTATTTTGGAATTTGGAATTTTTTTGCGCGCACACCATTGACCGAGCGGTTTAATTAATGATATATTTTTATAATTCGGACATTTCCGCACGCGGTGATACCACATATGTTTATTTTAATTTTTATTTACACTGTGTTTTTTTTTTTTATTGGAAAAGGGGGGTGATTCAAACTTTTAATAGGGGAGGAGTTAAATGATCTTTATTCACTTTTTTTTTTCACTTTTTTTGTGCAGTGTTATAGGTCCCATAGGGACCTATAACACTGCACACACTGATCTTCTATGTTGATCACTGGTTTCTCATAAGAAACCAGTGATCAACGATTCTGCCGGATGACTGCTCATGCCTGGATCTCAGGCACTGAGCAGTCATTCGGCGATCGGACAGCGAGGAGGCAGGTAGGGGCCCTCCCGCTGTCCTGTCAGCTGTTCGGGATGCCGCGATTAGCCGCGGCTATCCCGAACAGCCCGACTGAGCTAGCCGGGAACTTTCACTTTCACTTTTAGCCGCGCGGCTCAGCTTTGAGCGCGCGGCTAAAGGGTTAATAGCGCGCGGCGCCGCGATCGGCGCTGCGCGCTATTAGAGGCGGGTCCCGGCTTCACTATGACGCCGGGCCCGCCATGATATGACGCGGGGTTACTGTGTAACCCCGCGTTATATCAGAAGAGCAGGACCAAGGACGTACCGGTACGTCCTTGGTCCTTAAGGGGTTAAGGAACGGGCCATTTTTCATTTTTGCGCGTTCGTTTTTTTCCTCCTCACCTTCTAAAAATCATAACACTTAAAATTTTCCACCTACAGACCCATATAAGGGTTTGTAATTACAAAGTAAAATTGGTGGCGCAAAAAACATCAATCATTTTACCACAAAATCTACAGCAAGACCAGAAAAAAAAATATTTGTGGGGCAAAATTGAAAAAAAAAACACTATTTTGTAACTTTTGGTAGGTTTACAATTCTATGCAGTGCGCTTTTTGTAAAAATTACACCTTATTTTTTTGTGTAGGTCCATACGGTAATAAGAATACCTAATTTATATAGGTTTTATTTTATTTTACTACTTCAAAAAAAATTATAACTACATGCACCATAATTAGTATGTTTAGATTTGTCATCTTCTGACCCCTACTATAACTTTTCTTATTTTTCCGCATACAGGATGTATGAGGGCTAATTTTTTTGCGCCGTGATCTGTACCAATTTTTTATCTGTACCTTTTTTGTTTTGATCACTATTTACAGCGGTCCCTCAACATACGATGGTAATTGGTTCCAAACGACCCATCGTTTGTCGAATCCATGATATGTTGAGGGATACGTGCAATGTAAAATTTGCATTCAATACTCACCTGTCCCCGCCGCTCCGGACCGCGTCCTCACCGCTACCGATGCTGTCCCAGGGGCTCCCGATGCTGTCCCGCTGCTTCGGCGTCTTCTTCGGGATCCTCCGGCTTCTTCCGCATCTTCTCCGGTGTCCGGGCCTCGCTTTCTGGTGACGTTATTACGTTGCTGCGCCGGGCCGGCGTGCACAGCGGCGTTCTAACGACGCCGGAAAGCGAGGCCCGGACCCCGGAGAAGATGCAGAAGACGCCGGTGGATCGCAAAGTGGACCCGGAGCAGCGGGGATAGATAAGTGAACCTGTCCGGGATGCTTAAACTGCTATCCGACAGCAGTTTAAGCATTTTTTCGCTGTCGGATAGCAGTTAATGCGATGGCCCCGACATATAAAACCATTGTATGTCGATGCTGACATCGACATGTGATCGCCTCTGAGAGGCCATCGTATGTCGATTTGATCATATGTCGGGTCCATCGCATGTCGGGGGGTTACTGTATTAGTTTTTTTAGGGTACAAAATGATCAAAAAGACGACAAAAAATGGACTTAGGAATTTTGTTTACG
The DNA here is from genome assembly GCF_029499605.1 of Hyla sarda. Taxonomy (NCBI): domain Eukaryota; kingdom Metazoa; phylum Chordata; class Amphibia; order Anura; family Hylidae; genus Hyla; species Hyla sarda. The sequence continues at coordinate 295,534,840 of NC_079191.1, forward strand.
TATAGGCTATTGACCGTGCAGTTTAATTAACGTTATATTTTTATAGCTCGGACATTTATTCTCTCGGTGATACCACATATGTTTATTTTTGTTTACGTATTTTTTTTCTTTAATGGGAAAAGAGGGGTACTTCAAATTTTTATTAGGGAAGGGGTTAAATTACATTTATTGACTTTATTTTTCCTTTTTTTTACCCCATTTTTTAGTCTCTAGGGGAGACTATTTCATGCAATCTTCTGATTGCATACACTGTTCAATGCTATGCCATAGCATAACATTGATAAGTGTTATAGGCACTCTGCTGGCCCAGCCTGCTGAACAGGCATGGAGCAGCAGATCACCGATCAGACGGAGAGGAGGCAGATAGGGACCCTCCCCCTGTCCTCTCAGCTGTTCTGGACACCACGATTTCACCGCGGTGGTCCCGAACAGCCCGACTGAGCTACCGGGAACCGTTTACTTTCACTTTAGACCTGACTATCAACTTTTATCACCGCCTCTAAGGGGTTAATGCCAGGCATCACCGTGATCGGTGATGTCTGGCATTAGACATGGGTCCTGGTGACCCCGCGTCATAGCATGGGAGTGGGACCAGGGCATACAGGTACATCCTTGGTCCCCAAAAGTGGTAATAACTGTCAAATTGTTTTGACAAAATAAGTATGTTAAAAATTGTACTATTCTGACCCCTATAACTTACTGTACAAGGGCTCGCTTTTTAATCCCTTATAGGGACTATTAATAGCAATCATTATATTGCAATGTACTGTTCAGTACTATGCAACATGGTACTGGACAGTACTATCAGTGATGTACTTGTCCAGCCTGACTCTGCAGGCCGCATAAGATTGGTTATCCTACATGCTGAAGGAGGAGAGACCTCTGTCAGCCGTTTGCAATTATCGGCCCCTCAGGATTGCACTGTGTGTGTCCATTGAGCCCACCGAATCCTTTATTTTGCCTATAGATGCCATTAACCACAGCATATATAGGTTAAAAGTCGGACATAAGCGTGATTGCTGAGATCCACTGTTATCTGTGGTTGCTTTCAGCTCATCTGCTATGAAGAAAGCACAGCTTCTGCACTCACTTTGTAGCTGTCGCAGTAAATGTTCGGCTCTGTGCGTGAAGTTACTCCCTGCAGCGCTGTACATCACAGCACGTGTCCAGTTATATACAGTAATGATAAGAGCAGATAAACTATCTAAGGGTGGGTTCATACTGGATTTTACCAGTACATCAGATATATATCTGCATTCTGTCAAAAAGGTATCCTGACACAGTGTGGCATACTTACACTTGTCCCTTTAAGATTACTGGGCCAAACATAGTAGGCTTTTGAGCCTTGTTCAAATAAAACTTCACCAATTCCATTCAGTTCATAAATTGTAGTGGGCCTGCTGGAAGTGTGGCATGGTTTACTTCAGCATACATTTTTTGCAGTATGCTGACATAACTCAAACATACTGTTGAAACACATTTTGAGCTCAGCATAACTTTTTTCAGAGCAAAATATGTTTAATTTAATGAGAGTATCACTCTTGCCAAGCTCAGTCATCTGTGCAGCTACTTAGAGTCCTTTACATGCACACTGTGATGCACACTCTTTCATGCAAGATTCTTGGGACTCCTGCGTCATTCTGTACCCCATACTGATCCTTTACTATGCACAGCAGTAGTGAGGGGGGAATACTTTTTGTCAAACCGCCCACTCGGAAGTAAAGTGACAGTTACCACGACTCTTTGTGATGTCATGTCACACCCCTTTGTGACATCATGTCACGCCCATCTCCTTGCACAGATGCGCCCCTTTCTCCCACAGTCATTGTCCTAATCTCCTAAATGTCTGTGACTGTTTATAGTACTATATAAACATGTTCCGGCATGTCTTACAACCCTCCGCCCTGCACAGCTTTACCCCCCCCCCCTTCTCCCACAGCCAGTGATGTAATCTCCTAAGGGGCGGTGAATGGGCATAGTAATATGAACATGTCCAGCAGCAGACTGCTTCTATATGGCAGCTGTTCTCGCTTCTGTCAATATTCACACAGGAATCGTAGTCACGGTATTCATTTCACATTATATAGAAACATTTGCTCAGTATGTTAGTATGTTTTATAGAACGTGTGAACATATATAAATTTTATATCAGGTTTTCAACAAAGGTCGGCACAGAATGTTAAATAAATAGTTATTTCACATTATATAGAAACAGCTACTTTTTATGGTATATTCACACATGTAGCTATAATCTGATAATCCATCATCACAGCTGAATAGTTTGTTTATACGATATGTGTCTATATCAATGAATAGAGATGTCTCTATGTAAGGGATCTTGAATTATTTTAGTGTGGGATCTAAAACATATCATTTATAGCATCGTACATGCATAATATTAAAGGGGTACTCCGGTGCTTAGACATCGTGTCCCCTATCCAAAGGATAGGGGATAAGATGCCTGATCGCGGGAGTCCCGCCGCTGGGGACCCCCGTGATCTTGCACGAGGCTCCCTGTTTGTAATCAGTCCCAGGAGCGTGTTCGCTTCGGGACTGATTACCGGCAACTACAGGGCGGCGTGTGACGTCATGCCCCCGCCCCCATGTGATGTCACGTTCCGCCCCTCAATGCAAGCCTACAGGAGGGGGCGTGATAGCTGTCACGCCCCCTCCCATAGGCTTGCATTGAGGGGCGGAGCGTGACATCACACGGGGGCATGACGTCACACGCCGCCCGCCCTGTAGTTGCCGGTAATCAGTCCCGGAGCGACCACGCTCCGGGGACTGATTACAAACAGGGTGCCGCGTGCAAGACCACGGGGGTCCCCAGTGGCGGGACTCCCGCGATCAGGCATCTTAACTCCTTTAATACCACCTTCTAATATAGCGTTCCATGAGCCATAAAATTAATGCAACACCTAATATTGTGCCCCAATCAGTCATAACATGAATACAGCGCCTAATATGTTTCAACAGCCATAATATTAATACCACCTTTTAATTTAGCGTTCCATGACCCATCAAATTTATAACACTGCCTAATATTGTGTCACAGCAGCTATAATATTAATACCACAGCCTGATATTATGTCCCAGCAGTCATAATATTAATACCACTGCCTAATATTGTGTCTCTAGGTTGAAGTCTTTCTTCAAACTTACAGACTGTTACTATATGTCTTTTATATAGTTTTTGCTACATATATCAAACACATTTCATAGAATAAGATCTTTTATTTTGTACATTTGTAAAAGTTAAATACTATTTACAGGAATAACGTAATACTACCTCTTAATATCTTGCCCCATCAGCCAAAACATGAATACCACCGCCTAATATGTTTCATCAGACATAATATTAATGCAGTCTCTTAATATAGCGTTTCATGACCCATAACATGAATACAACACCAAATATTGTGCCCCAATCAGTCATAACATGAATACAGCGCCTAATATGTTTCAGCAGCCATAATATTAATACCACCTTTTAATATAGCGTTCCATAACCCATAAAATTTATAACACTGCCTAATATTGTGTCACAGCAGCCATAATATTAATACCACTGTCTAATATTGTGTTTCTAGGTTGAAGTCTTTCTTCAAACTTACAAACTGTTACTATATGTCTTTTATATAGTTTTTGCTACATATATCAAACACATTTCATAGAATAAGATCTTTTATTTTGTACATTTGTAAAGTTAAATACTATTTACAGGAATAAAGTAATAACTACCTCTTAATATTGTGCCCCATCAGCCAAAACATGAATACCACTGCCTAATATGTTTCATCAGGCATAATATTAATGCAGCCTCTTAACCCCTTAAGGACTCAGGGTTTTTCCGTTTTTGCACTTTCGTTTTTTCCTCCTTACCTTTTAAAAATCATAACCCTTTCAATTTTCCACCTAAAAATCCATATTATGGCTTAATTTTTTGCGTCGCCAATTCTACTTTGCAGTGACATTAGTCATTTTACCCAAAAATACACGGCGAAACGGAAAAAAAAATCATTGTGCGACAAAATCGAAAAAAAAACGCCATTTTGTAACTTTTGGGGGCTTCCGTTTCTACGCAGTGCATATTTCGGTAAAAATTACACCTTATCATTATTCTGTAGGTCCATACGGTTAAAATGATACCCTACTTATATAGGTTTGATTTTGTCGCACTTCTGGAAAAAATCATAACTACATGCAGGAAAATGTATACGTTTAAAAATGTCATCTTCTGACCCCTATAACTTTTTTATTTTTCCACGTACAGGGCGGTATGAGGACTCATTTTTTGCGCCGTGATCTGAAGTTTTTATCGGTATGATTTTTGTTTTGATCTGACTTTTTGATCACTTTTTATTCATTTTTTTAATGGTATAAAAAGTGACCAAAATACGCTTTTTTGGACTTAGGAATTTTTTTGGCGCATACGCCATTGACCGTGCGGTTTAATTAATGATATATTTTTATAGTTCGGACATTTACGCACGCGGTGATACCACATATGTTTATTTTTTTTTTTACACTGTTTTATTTTTTTTATGGGAAAAGGGGGGTGATTCAAACTTTTATTAGGGAAGGGGTTAAATGACCTTTATTAACACTTTTTTTACTTTTTTTTTGCAGTGTTATAGGTCCCATAGGGACCTATAACACTGCACACACTGATCTCCTATGCTGATCACTGGCGTGTATTAACACGCCTGTGATCAGCATTATCGGCGCTTGACTGCTCCTGCCTTGATCTCAGGCACGGAGCAGTCATTCGTCGATCGGACACCGAGGAGGCAGGTAAGGGCCCTCCCGGTGTCCGATCAGCTGTTCGGGACGCCGCGATTTCACCGCGGCGGTCCCGAACAACCCGACTGAGCAGCTGGGTCACTTTCAGTTTCACTTTAGAAGCGGCGGTCAGCTTTGACCGCCGCTTCTAAAGGGTTAATACCGCACATCGCCGCGATCGGCGATGTGTGGTATTAGCCGCGGGTCCCGGCCGTTGATGAGCGCCGGGACCGACGCCATATGATGCAGGATCGCGGCGCAATCCCGCTTCATATCGCGGGAGCCGGCGCAGGACGTAAATATACCTTTTTCTTTTAAATCAACTTGTGGCAGAAAGTTAAACATATTTGTAAATATACGTCCTGCGTCGTTAAGGGGTTAAAGGGGTACTCCGGTGAAAACCTTTTTTCTTTTAAATCAACTGGTGGCAGAAAGTTAAACATATTTGTAAATTACTTCTATTAAAAAATCTTAATCCTTCCTGTACTTATTAGCTGCTGAATACTACAGAGGAAATTCTTTTCTTTTTGGAATGCTCTCTGATGACATCACGACCACAGTTCTCTCTGCTGACGTTATTATAATAATAATAATGTTTTATTTATTGCTGTCCTTAGTGGGATTTGAACCCTAGTCCCCAGCACTGCAAGGCAGCAGTGCTAACCACTGAGCCACCATGCTGCCCTTAACATACATCTGCTATGCATGGTTGCTAAAATGGACAGAGATGTCAGCAGAGAGCACTGTGCTCGTGATGTCATCAGTGTTTCAAAAACAAAGAAATTTCCTCTGTAGCATTCAGCAGTTAATAAGTACTGGAAGGATTAAGATTTTTTCATAGAAGTAATTTACAAATATGTTTAACTTTCTGCCACAAGTTGATTTAAAAGAAAAAGGTTTTCACCGGAGTACCCCTTTAAAATAGCGTTCCATGACCCATAACATGAATACAACACCAAATATTGTGCCCCATCAGTCATAACATGAATACAGTGCCTAATATGTTTCAGCAGCCATAATATTAATACCACATTTTAATATAGGGTTCCATCAACCATAATCTTAATATTACTGCCTATTATTGTGTCTCTAGGTTTTGTCCTAATATTGTTCCTCATCAGCAATAACATGAATACCACCGCCTAATATGTTTCAGCGGCCATAATATTAATATCGCCTTCTAATATAGAGATCCATGACCCATAAGATTAATAACACTGCCTAATATTGGGGCCCAGCAGCTATAATATTAATACCACGGCCTGATATTATGTACCATCATCCATAATATTAATACCAATGCCTAATATTGTGTCTCAAGGTTGAAGTCTTTTTTCAAACTTACAAACTGTTACAATGTTTCCCTTTGGAGCATTCTAGGTTTTGTTTTATTTTTTTGTAAACAATTATATTCTCAAAGTTCACAACTTAGAGTTAAAATCATTTTACACCGATCTATAAGCGCTTTAGGTACTGTATACATGACAAAGATTTAGGAAAATATTATCCCCAATAATATACAGCCCAACCAGATATTGTTCCAAATGTAAGAAAAATATATCCAAATCAAGCTGTATAAACAGCGTTTTCCAGCAGAAGCACATTTTTCTGTACAAAAGCCACACATTCCAAAGAGTAGGGACAATGAGGTACAGGCAGGTTTTTCTATTACACCCTTAAAAATTGTGCAAAACCAGTGTACATAGCCGCATCCCAGAACAGCTGTATAACCAAAGCAATTTGCAACAGTCAATCCCCCTATTTCTCACAGGAGATCCCCCTAAAAGTAACATAGATGTGTATTTAGCGGCTATATCAATGAATAGAGACGCCTCTATGTAAGGGATCTTGAATTATTTTAGTGTGGGATCTAAAGAAGATCATTTATAGTAGCATACTTTGCATAACTTTAATACCATACCTAATAGTGTTTCATCAGACATAACATTAATACAGCCTTCTAATATAGAGATCCATGACCCATAACATTAATACCACCCTCTAATATTGTGTCCCATGAGCTATAATATTAATACCACGGCCTGATATTATGTCCCATCAAACATTATATTAATACCACCACTTAATATTATGTCTCTAGGTTGAAGTCATTTTGCAACAAACTGTTACAATGTTTCCCTTTGGAGCATTCCGTGTCTTGTTTTGTTTCTTTGTAAACCATGATATTCTCAAAGTTCACAACTTACAGTTACAATTATTTTACACCGCTCTATAAGTGCTGTATACATGACAAAAGTTCAGGAAAATATTATCCCCAATAATATACATTGCAGCCAGGTATTGTTCCAAATGTAAGGAAAAAAATATATATATACAATCATACAAATATTACTAACATATAAACTAAAAGAAAATACTATATTGATGATGATGTTATATAATTATAATACATAAATCTATTATTATCAGTGACAGTAATAACAGGACATGTATGAACACATAGTAAATACTAGAGTAGGTGTATTTTAGGCTTCTGAGTCAAAGTATTTACATGAACAGGTCCCATTCATTTAAAATAAAGCTTAATTATATATAACAAAGGGGTTGCTAGAGAACACAAGTAAGTAACATAGACAAAATAAATCTGTGGCAAGGATCTCATCCCTAAGAATTATACAAACTCTATAATGAAGTCACTAACAATGTAATTGCCTAGCAGTGCTGAAAATCATGGTATATTCTTAGGCTCCCGGTAGCATGTAATGTTCTGATGAACTATAAGGATACACCTCTTCAATGTAGCTATCTATGTCAGGAGGGGTCAATTCAAACATACAAGGCCTGAGAGCGTATGTTTTAGTGGTAGACCAAGTGAGCTACAGTGCTAGTGTTTGTCATTTTACAGCTGTAGTTTAAACTCCAATAGTAAAGTTTCATTTATAAAATAAACATCACACAAATTTGCGGTGGATTTAGAAATGAGTCTATTATTTTGAAAATTTTTCTGTTTTGTTTGCTTTCTTTGTAAATCACAATCAGGCTAATTCCACTCCTAATTTTGGCTAAATAATGACCAAAATTCCAAGAATATTCCTAGGTGCCATTTGAAGTTTGTCCCTAACTAGCTGATAGGAAAACAATACGAGAACAAAAAAGAATAAATCAATTGAAAAATGCATACAACATTTCATGAGATCTTTGAGGCCTTATGGTATATTCACACATTTTTTTATAATATATAGTATATATTTTCTATCTAATACTCATATATTATTTAGTATTTTTTCCTTTTTTCATTCATTCTTTGGTTCCCAAGATTTATTTATTGTGTTATATTAGAACAGATACCCACTTCCACCCATAATCATACTGACGGAGAGCACGCAATTTGTCTCATCAACATGCATATATTATTCATATAATGCTTGGTTTCCGTCAGTTTTGATTTTCTGGATTTATCTTGGTTCAGCTTGGTATTTGTTTCAGCTTTGAAACCAAACCGTACCCTTAATGTGATTTTTTATATCGTATGTATTTATTCACACGCTTGCGGCTTTTCTCAGTATATATTTCTTTGAGAATTTAGTTTTTTAGCATTAAATACTTCTTGGTTTCTATATTATTGACAAACTGATAGAATGAGTACAGTATGCATGCTTGCAATTCTCTAAGTACTATGACTATATAAAATGGAAGGTCTGTACTGTATCTATCTTATTGCGGTCTTTTATAAGTTCATGCATATCTAAATACACTTTTCTTTTCTGAACTTTTATTATTATTTTTATCAAACCTTTTTGCATTCTAATAAAATTAGGTAGAATTTACGTTTTTTGTTTTTCTTTCCTTATATTTTCAAAATTTTGGTATCTGTATACTTTTTAATTGATTTATATATGATACATTATATGCACATATAATGGTTTTATATTTTCCAGTTTTGTGAATGGACATGGGGGAGTCGGTTAATTGCATGAGGGTGGTCTTCCACACCTGTCGTGCATTTGGGACTCTGTCCATGCCCATATATACAATTCACCCAGTGGATTAATTGTATGAGTAAGGCCAGCACCTGGCTGAAATGGGTCACATTGTGTTTTACCCATGTAGCTTTGAGTTGGCACATTGATCTGCACTGAGCTGGAGTTCTTCATATTTTTCTGCTTACAAGACTTGGGTGCAGTCCGCACCCTGCTCCGTGCTCAATCTGGTGGGCTTGGGGTGAGCTGATATATATATTTCTATTGTGCATATTCACACATGTAGATATAATCTGATACTTCATCAATACAGATGAATAGTTTGTTTATACAATATGTGCATGGTTTAACCAACACAGAGACCTGCAACACATTTCAAATTTGAGCTGTTTGGACATACCCAAAGGTAAATACTTTCAAAGTGCACAATTTATAGTTACATTTATTATGCACCCACCCATAAGTGTTTCAGGTACTATATAAATAACAAAGATTCATGAAAATATTGTGCTATCCAGGTAATATCCGGGGCAAACGGGCTCAGTGCCTATTGTAAGTAAAAGAAATCAGGCCAATCGTAGAAGATTTAGGAACATATAATCTTAAAGAAAATACTATAATAAAAATAATAATGATGTTATATATTTATAGCACATGATAAATAATGGCATTAAGCACTGTCAGCGACAGTTATTTTAATAGGACATGTATGAACACATAGTAAATGCTACAGTAAAAGTATTTCAGGTTTTGCTAATCATTCTCACATGAACAAACATCACAGGAGGCACAAGGATTTGACTCTAAACACGGCACAATTCTTTGGTATTCACACAAAAGCGGGGCTTATACTTACTGCATTTTCACTAATAAACAACAGTCGGCATTCTCTAGAGGTGCTGAGACACGTGACTGTAAGCTAGCGGCTTCTCACTACACATACATAGTGGCCCTCGCCTCTGTACCAATGTGTAGGGCTACACCATGAACAATCTGCAGGCAGTGTAAAAGTTTACAATAGTGGCTCTATAGCAATCCATTCCTGAAATAACCAACACAAATCTGTTGCTTATCACAGGAAAAATGTATAACACCCCCTTATTATTAATATTTAATATGTATTTATTCAGCTTTTCTATTATTTTTTGTTGAATGATTTGTAAACACAGACAACTATTTAGGGTTATATTAAAAACTTTAAAGTAACATTCAATTCGTTGCTTTCAAAATAAGCAAAAATGTTCCTAGATCTATCTGTTTTATGTTAAAAATGTCAATGTGATTACAGTGTTGTCTGTATAGTGTCACTGTGTGGAAAGTGTTATGTTAACAGTTTTGCGGCGCCATTAAAACAACCACATTAAAGGCTCTATGGATTGGCCTCTCCAAAACCCTATCGGGTTAGAAAAACAGTATATGAGTTTCAGTTTTGCGCCTCTACAATGCACCTTGGGTCTTTGGGGACCCCTCTCAAGCTCATCTTTTAGAACACTCAAGCCAGGGCAGATTTTAGACCTCGTGAAAACACCACCGCCGCTGCTCCGTGTCTGTGGGAAGGCTCGGCCCTAGTAATGGTTTGAGGGACATTGGGTCTGCTCTGCCAGTGGGTCGTTCCCCCTGAGGGCACTGGTGTTGTGGCGGCAATGGGTGCCGCTCAGTGCTACACCATGTTATGCTAGGGCCGTTAGGGAACAGCTACTTACAGGTGGCCATGACGTGGCTAGTGGACTTGCACTTCATGATCATAAAGTACAATAATGACCTGTTAGTTGAATAAATGTTGCTGAGAAGACTTAGATCATTGTGCATGTATAAATATATCAGGGGACTAGGGCTGCATCTAATGATTATTTTAATAATCGATTAGTTGTTGATTATTTTATCTTTAATCGGAAAAAAAAGCCAAAATAAGGGGTTCAGCTGATTCTACTTGAAGAATTATGTACAATGGCCATATTAAAAGTATTCTAGCATGTGATGTGACCAAACAACAGCAATTTTATTTTTATTTTTAAAGTTTACGCTGGTTGCTATACAGGGTCATTATTAATGATCCTGTACAGAAACCAGCGTAAATTTGATACTGCGTAAATTTGATATATCTGTCTGAACTATTAAAATAAAATGTTAACGATTTACTAACATTTAATTTTAATAGTTCAGACAATTAGCCATGCGGCAGTATCAGATATGTAAAAATATATATATTTTTCTTTATGATTTTTTTGTATAGCAATAGGAAAAGGTGGAGCTAATTTTTATTGGGGGCGGTTTATTTACATTTAATTTGTTTTTACTTTACACTTTTTCTATAGCACTCCTATACACATGGAGGTATTTGCAGACTGCAGATCATTGCACCCGACCCATGTCTGTAGTACAGACACAAGGGTGGAATGCTCTGCACAAATCCCCAGGGGTAAAGCGGTGTGCACTGCTTACCGATATACACATAGGGGTATATGCAGAGCGTTGCACCCTTATGTCTGTAGTACAGACACTAGGTTGCAATGCTCTGCACATACTACCATGTGTATAGCAGTGTGCATGTAGTACACACTTACACTACTATACACATGGGGGTATGTGCAGAGCATTGCATCCTAGTGTCTGTAGATGTTACCATAACACTTTCCACACAGAGGCACTGTTCAGGAACCACGTAATCACACTGACATTTTAACATAAAACAGCTCTAGGAACATTTTTGCTTATTTTGAAAGCAGCGAATTGATTGTTATTTTAAAGTTTTTAATAAAACCCTGAATAGTTGGTTGTGTTTACAAATCATTCAATAACAAATAATATAAAAGCTGAATAAATAAATATTAAATATTAATAATAAGGGAATGTTATACATTTTTCATGTGTTTGTTATTTTCATTTGTGTTTGTTATTTCAGGAATGGATTGCTATAGAGCCACTATTGTAAACTTTTACACCGCCTGCAGTTTCTTCATGGTGTAGCCTTACACATTGGTACAGAGGCGAGGGCCACTACGTATGTGTAGGGAGAAACCGCTAGCTTACAGTCAGGTGTCTCAGCACCTCTAGAGAATGCAGCCTGTTGTTTATTAGTGAAAGTGCAGTAAGTATAAGCCCCGCTTTTGTGAGAATACCAAAGAATTGTGCCGTGTTTAGAGTCAAATCCTGGTGCCTCCTGTGATGTTCGTTCATGTGAGAATGATTGGCAAAACCTGAAATAGTTTTACTCTAGTATTTACTATGTGTTCATACATGTTCTATTAATATTACTGTCACTGACAACGCTTAATGCCAATTATTTATCATGTGCTATATTTATAGCACATGATAAATAATGTATGCCTATTGTAAGTAAAAGAAATGTTGCCAATCGTAGAAGATTTAGTAACATATAAACTTAAAGAAAATACTATAATAAAAATAATAATGATGTTATTATTTTTATGTTATGATGTTATTATTTTTATTATAGTATTTTTATTATAGTATTTTCTTTAAGTTTATATGTTACTAAATCTTCTACGATTGGCAACATTTCTTTTACTTACAATAGGCACCGAGCCTATTTGCCCTGGATATTATTGGATAGCACAATATTTTCATGAATCTTTGTTATGTATATAGTAGCTGAAACCCTTATGGAGTGGGTGCATAATAAATGTAACTATAAATTGTGCACTTTGAAAGTATTTACCTTTTGGGTATGTACAAGTAGCACAAATTTGAAATGTGTTGCTGGACTTTGTCTCTGTGATGGTTAAACCCATGCACCTATTGTATGAACAAGCTATTCAGCTGTATATACACCATATACCATAAGGCCTCAAAGATCTCATGGAATATTGTGTGCATTTTTCAATTAATTTATTCCTTTTTGTTCTCATATTGTTTTCCTATCAGCTAGTTAGGGACAAACTTCAAATGCCCCATATGATTATTCTTGGAATTTTGGTCATTATTTAGCCAAAATTAGGAGCGGTATTAGCCTGACTGTAATTTACAAATAAAGCACACAAAAGAGAAAAAATTCTCAAAATAAGACTCATTTGTAAATCCACCACAAATTTGTGTGACGTTTATTTTAATTAAACTCTACTATTGGAGTTTAAAACTACAGCTCTAAAATGACAAACACTAGCCATGCAGCTCACTTGGTCTGCCACTAAAGCATACCCTCTCAGGCTTTGTATGATTGAATTGACCCCTCTTGACATAGATTTCTACATTGAAGATGTGTAACTTTACAGTTCAGCAGAACATTCCATGTTACCAGGAGCCTAGGAATATACCATGATTTTCAGCACTGACAGGCAGTTACATTGGTAGTGCCTTCATTATAGAATTATAATTCTTAGAGATGAGATCCTTGCCTCAGATTTATTTTGTCTATGTTACTTACTTGCGTTCTACAGCAACCCTTTTATTGAATAAAATTAAGCTTTATATTAAATGAAGGGGCCCTGTTCATGTAAATACTTTGACTCAGAAGCCTAAAATACACCTACTCTAGTATTTACTATGCTTTCATACATGTCCTGTTATTATTACTGTCACTGATAATAATAATGGAATTATTTATGTATTATAATTACGGTATATAACATCATCAATATAGTATTTTCTTTTAGTTTATATGTTAGCAATATTTGTATGATTGGATATTTTTTTTCCTTACATTTGGCACAATACCTAGCTGCAATGTATATTATTGGGGATAATATTTTCCTGAATCTTTGTCATGTATACAGTACCTAAAGCGCTTATAGAGCGGTGTAAAATAACTAACTGTAAATTGTGAACTTTGAGAATATCATTGTTTACAAAGAAAGAAAACAAAACCCGGAATGCTCCAAAGGGAAACATTGTAATAGTTTGTAATGTTGCAAAAGACTTGAACCTAAAGACACAATATTAAGCAGTGGTATTAATATTATGGTTGATGGGACATAATATCAGACCATGGTATTAATATTATAGCTCATGGGACACAATGTTAGAGGGTGGTATTAATGTTATGGGTCATGGATCTCTATATTAGAAGGCTGTATTAATGTTATGTCTGATGAAACACTATTAGGAGTGGTATTAAAGTTATGCAATGTAGGATACTATAAATGCCCTGTTTTAGATACCACACTAAAATAATTCAAGATCCCTTACATATAGGAGTCTTGTAACACTCACGTTTCTGAAGACAGGACTCTGGTGTATGTGGATCCCCTGGACCTATGTGGCAGATGACTCGGACCGTACCAGGGAGCAGAGTCTAAGGTGCCGCTGTTCTTCACAAGAGCCCGCCGCAAAGCAGGATGGGCTTGCAGCTGCAGTCGACACCCAGGTCGCTACCCCTGGCATGGCTCGACCACACAGGCGGCTGAGGAGATGCGAGGCACAGGAGGGATGAGGCAACTCATAGTCTGGATAGCAGTAGGTCAGGGCAGGCAGCACAGTAGCGTAGTCAGGATGTAGCAGGAGTTCAGTAGGCAAGCGGCAGAGGAGCAAGGTCAAGTCACAAGAGCAGGAGATCTGGTACACAGCAAGGTAATACAAAGGAACGCTTTCTCTAGGGCACAAGGCAACAACGATCCGGCAGAGAACTGAGGAGGGGGGAGGAATTTATAAACAAGCCACAAGTGATTACACTAATGAGCGTACTGGCCCTCTAAATCTTAAAGCTCCGGTGCGCGCACGCCCTAAGGGACGGGGACGCGCGCGCCAGAGCAGAGAGGTGGAGGCAGAGGCAGGAGAAACACCCGGAGAGTGACGGACTGGGGCTCGCATGCGGGCGCGTCCCGCGATGCGAGTCCCAGCCCCGTAGGCAGCAGAAGGTAAGGGGAACATGCGCTCACTGCCAGCGTGTGAGGCCGGAGCGCATAGTGTAACAAGTCTCCATTCATTGATATATCCCCTACATACACAGCTTTGTTACTTTTAGGGGTGTCTAATGTGAGAAATAGGGGGATTGACTGTTGGAAATGCTTGTACGCTGCTTTTGCACAGTTTTTAAGGGTGTAATAGAAAATCCTGCCTGTACCCCGAATGTGTGGCTTCTGTACAGAAAAATGTGCTTCTGCTGGAAAACGCTGTTTATACAGCTTGATTTGGATATATTTTCCTTACATTTGGAACAATACCTGGTTGCGCTGTATATTATTGGTTATAACATTATCCTAAATCTTTGTCATGTATACAATACCTAAAGCGCTTATAGAGCGGTGTAAAATAATTGCAACTCTAAGTTGGGAACTTTGAGAATATCATGGATTACAAAGAAAGAAAACAAAACCTAAAATGCTCCAAAGGGAAGCATTGTAACAGTTTGTAATGCTGAAAAAAGACTTCAACCTAGAGACACAATATTAGGCGGTTGTATTAGTATTATGGTTGATGGGACATAATATCAGGGCGTAGTATTAATATTATAGCTGCTGGGCCCCAATATTAAGCAGTGTTATTAATTGTATGGGTCATGCAACGCTTTATTAGAAGGCGGTATTAATATTATTGCTGCTGAAACATATTAAGCGGTGGTATTCATGTTTTGGCTGATGGGGCACAATATTAAGAGGTAGCATTACTTTATTCCTGTAAATGGTATTTAACTTTAGAAATGTACAAAATAAAACATCTTATTATATGAAATGTGTTTGATATATGTAGCAAAAACTATATAAAAGACATAGTAACAGTTTGTAAGTTTGAAAAAAGACTTCAACCTAGAGACACAATATTAGACAGTGGTATTAATATTATGGTTGATGAGACATAATATCAGGGCGTAGTATTAATATTATAGCTGCTGGGCCCCAATATTAGGCGGTGTTATAAATTTTATGGGTCATGGAATGCTATATTAGAAGGCGGTATTAATATTATGGCTGCTGAAACATATTAGGCGCTGTATTCATGTTAAGACTGATGGGGCACAATATTAGGTGTTGTATTCATGTTATGAGTCATGGCCGCTATATTAAGAGGCTGTATTAATATTATGGCTGCTGAAACATATTAGGTGGTGGTATTCATTTTATGACTGGGGCACAATATTAGGCGTTGTATTAATATTATGGGTCATGGAATTATATATTAGAAGGCGGTATTAATATTATGGCTGTTGAAACATATTAGGCGGTTGTATTCATGTTATGACTGATGGGGCACAATATCAGGTGTTGTATTAACCCCTTAAGGACCAAGGGCGTACAGGTACGCCTTTGCTCCCTGGTACTTAAGGACCAAGGGCGTACCTGTACGCCCGTGGGGATTTCGGTCCCTGCCGCGCACCGGGCGGGGATCGCGCCGGGGTGACTGCTGATATCTATCAGCAGGCACCCCGCGCAAATGCCCAGGGGGGTCATTAGACCCCCCCATGTCGGCGATCGGCGCAAATCGCAAGTGAATTCACACTTGCGATTTGCGCCGATTCCGGGTCATACGGGTCTATGGTGACCTGGAATAGAAGGGGGATCGCGGGTGTCCTAGACACCCACGATCCCCCTGTAGCGATAGGAGGGAGGTGGCAGGGTTGCCACCCCTCCTATCTCTGCTATTGGTGGTCTAGACGCGACCACCAATAGCAGATCGGGGGCGGAGGGGTTTTCTTTCGGTTTCCCCGTCCTGCCCACCCACAATAGGCGGGGCAGAACGGGGAAACCGACAGGGACCGGCGCCGAAGATCCACTTACCCATCGGCGACGGCAGCGGCGTCGATCAGCGGCGGCAGCGGGCGACGATCAGCGGAAGAAGAGGACCGCGACGCAGCTCCCTGGATCCAACGGAAGTCGGTGAGTTACTTAGCAACATCTGGAGGGCTACAGTCTGAGACCACTATAGTGGTCTCTAAACTGTAACCCTCCAGATGTTGCAAAACTACAACTCCCAGCATGCCCAGAGAGCTGTTTAGGCTTGCTGGGAGTTGCAGTTTTGCAACAGCTGGAGGTCTACAGTTTGAGACCACTGCAAAGTGATCTCTATACTGTGCACCTCCAGATCTTGCAAAACTACAACTCCCAGCATGCCCAGACAGCAGTTTGCTGTCTGGGCATGCTGGGAGTTGTAGTTTTGCAACATCTGGAGGTCCACAGTTTGGAGACCACTATGCAGTGGTCTCTAAACTATAGCTCTACAGATGTTGCAAAACTGCAACTCCCAGCAAGCCTAAACAGCAAACAGCTGTCTCTGCATGCTGGGAGTTGTAGTTGCGATCCCTCCAGCTGTTGCATAACTACATCTCCTAGCATGCCTGTCGGCGATCAGTACATGCTGGGAGTTGAAGTTTTGCAACAGCTGGAGGCACACTGGTTGGAAAATACTGAGTTAGGTAACAGAACCTAACTGAAGGTTTTCCAACTAGTGTGCCTCCAGCTGTTGCAAAAGTACAACTCCCAGCATGCACGGTCTGTCAGTACATGCTAGGAGTTGTAGTTTTGAAACAGCTGGAGGTTTGCCCCCCCATGTGAACGTACAGGGTACATTCACACTGGCGGGTTTACAGTAAGTTTTCTGCTTCAAGTTTGGGCTGTGGCAAATTTTTCACCGCAGCGCAAACTCCTAGCGGTAAATTCACTGTAAGCCCGCCAGTGTGAATGTACCCTAAAAACACTACACTACACTTACACATAATAAAGAGTAAAACACAACATATACACCCCCTTACACTGTCCCCCTAATAAAAAATAAAAAACGTATTGTACGGCAGTGTTTCCAAAACAGAGCCTCCAGCTGTTGCAAAACAACAACTCCCAGCATTTCCGGACAGCCACTGACTGTCCAGGCATGCTGGGAGTTTAGCAACAGCTGGATGCACCCTGTTTGGGAATCACTGGCGTAGAATACCCCTATGTCCACCCCTGTGCAATCCCTAATTTAGTCCTCAAATGCGCATGGCGCTCTCTCACTTCGGAGCCCTGTCGTATTTCAAGGAAACAGTTTAGTGCCACATATGGGGTATCTCCGTACTCGGGAGAAATTGCGTTACTAATTTTGGGGGCTTTTTTTCCTTTTACCCCTTATGAAAAAGAAAAGTTGGGGTCTACACCAGCCTGTTAGTGTAAAAAAAAAATTTTTTTTACACTAACAAGCTGGTGTTGTCCTTTACTTTTTATTTTCACGGGAGGTAAAAGGAAAAAAAGACCCCCAAAATTTGTAACGCAATTTCTCCTGAGTACGGAGATACCCCATATGTAGGTGTAAAATGCTCTGCGGGCGCACAACAAGGCTCAGGAGTGAGCGCACTATGTACATTTGAGGCCTAAATTGGTGATTTGCACAGGGGTGGCTGATTTTACAGTGGTTCTGACATAAACACAAAACAATAAATACAGACATGTGACCCCATTTTGGAAACGACACCCCTCACGGAACGTAACAAGGGGTATAGTGAGCCTGAACACCCCACAAGTGTTTGACAAATTTTCATTAAAGTTGGATGGGAAAGTGAAAAAAAAAATTTTTTTTCACTAAAATGCTGGTGTCACCCTAAATTTTTCATTTTCACAAGGGAAAATAAAAAAAAGCCCCCCAAAATTTGTAACCCAATTTCTTCTGAGTAAGAGCATACCCCATATGTGGATGTAAAGTGCTCTATGGGTGCAGAAGACAAGGAGCGCCATTGGGATTTTGAAGAGAAAATTTGTCCGGAATTGAAGGCCACTTGTGTTTACAAAGCCCCCATGGTACCAGAACAATGTACCCCCCCATATGTGACCCCATTTTGGAAACTACACCCCTCATGTAATGTAATAAGGGGCGCAGTGAGCATGTATGCCCCCACAGGTGTCTGACAGATTTTTGGAACAGTGATCTGTGAAAATGAAAAATTTTATTTTCCATTTGCACAGCCCACTGTCCCAAAGATCTATCAAACGCCAGTGGGGTGTTAATGCTCACTGCACCACTTATTAAATTCTGTGAGGGGTGTAGTTTCCAAAATGGGGTCACATGTGGGGGGGTCCACTGTTCTGGCACCACGGGGGGCTTTGTAAATGCACATGGCCCCTAACTACCATTCCAAACAAATTCTTTCCAAAAGCTCAATGGTGCTCCTCCTCTTCTGAGCATTGTAGTTCGCACGTAGTGCACTTCAGGTCCACTTATGGGGTACCTCCATACTCAGAAGAGATGGGGTTACAAATTTTGGGGGGTATTTTCTGCTATTAACCCTTGCAAAAATGTGAAATTTGGGGGGAAACACACATTTTAGTGAAAAAAATATATATATTTTTTTACATATGCAAAAGTCGTGAAACCCGTGTGGGGTATTAAGGCTCACTTTATTCCTTGTTACGTTCCTCAAGGGGTCTAGTTTCCAAAATGGTATGCCATGTGTTTTTTTTTTTGCTGTTCTGGCACCATAGGGGCTTCCTAAATGCGACATGCCCCCCGAGCAAAATTTGCTCTCAAAAAGTCAAATATCACTCCTTCTCTTCGGAGCATTGTAGTTCGCCCGTAATGCACTTCATGCCAACTTATGGGGTACCTCCATACTCAGAAGAGATCGGGTTACAAATTTTGGGGGGTATTTTCTGCTATTAGCCCTTGCAAAAATTTGAAATTTGGGGGGAAACACACATTTTAGTGAAAAAAAAAAATTTTTTTTACATATGCAAAAGTCGTGAAACACCTGTGGGGTATTAAGGCTCACTTTATTCCTTGTTGCGTTCCCCAAGGGGTCTAGTTTCCAAAATGGTATGCCATGTGGGTTATTTTTGCTGTTCTGGCACCATAGGGGCTTCCTAAATGCAACATGCCCCCCAAAAACCATTTCTGAAAAACGTACTCTCCAAAATCCCCTTGTCGCTCCTTCGCTTCTGAGCCCTCTACTGTGCCCGCCGAACACTTTACATATGAGGTATGTGCTTACTCGAGAGAAATTGGGCTACAAATATAAGTATACATTTTCTCCTTTTACCCCTTGTAAAAATTGGGTTTACAAGAACATGTGAGTGTAAAAAATAAAGATTGTGAATTTTCTCCTTCACTTTGCTGCTATTCCTGTGAAACACCTAAAGGGTTAAAACACTTACTGATTGTCATTTTGAATACTTTGGGGGTGTAGTTTTTATAATGGGGTCATTTGTGGGGTATTTCGAATGGGAAGACCCTTCAAATCCACTTCAAACCTGAACTGGTCTCTGAAAAAAAGCGAGGTTCAAAATTTTGTGACAAATTGGAAAATTGCTGCTGAACTTTGAAGCCCTCTGGTGTCTTCCAAAAGTAAAAACACGTCAATTTTATGATGCAAACATAAAGTAGACATATTGGAAATGTGAATAAAATAAAAAAATATTTTGAATATCCATTTTCCTTACAAGCAGAGAGCTTCAAAGTTAGAAAAATGCTAAATTTTCAAATTTTTCATCAAATTTTGGGATTTTTCACCAAGAAAGGATGCAAGTTACCACAAAATTTTACCACTATGTTAAAGTAGAATATGTCACGAAAAAACAATCTCGGAATCAGAATGATAACTAAAAGCATTCCAGAGTTATTAATGTTTAAAGTGACAGTGGTCAGATGTGCAAAAAACGCTCTGGTCCTAAGGTGTAAAATGGCCTGGTCCTTAAGGGGTTAATTTTATGGGTCATGGAACGTTATATTAGAAGGTGGTATCAATATTATGCAATGTACGATGCTATAAATGATATGTTTTAGATCCCACACTAAAATAATTCAAGATCCCTTACATAGAGGCGTTTCTATTCATTGATATAGACACATATTGTATAAACAAACTATTCAGCTGTGATGATGGATTATCAGGTTATATCTGCATGTGTGAAAATACCATAAAAAGTATCTGTTTCTATATAATGTGGTATAATTGTTTATATAACATTCTGTGCTGACCTCTGTTGAAAACCTGATATAACATTTATATATTCACATGTTCTATAAAACATACTAACATACTGAGCAAATGTTTCTATATAATGTGAAATGAATACCGTGACTACGATTCCTATGTGAATATTGACAGAAGCAAGAACAGCTGCCGTAGAAGCAGTCTGTTGCTGGACATGTTCATAGTACTATGCCCATTCACCGCCCCTTAGGAGATTATGTCACTGGCTGTGGGAGACGCTGTGCAGGGAGGAGGGTCGTAAGACATGTCTTAAGTTAACATAGTACTATAAACAGTCACACACATTTAGGAGATTACAACAATGACTGTGGGAGAAAAGGGGCGCAGCTGTACGGGGAAGGGGCGTGACATGATGTCACAAAGGGGCGTGGCCTAGTGAGGCTCTGTTAGAAAAGGGGTGTGGTAACTGTCACTTTACTACTGGTGGGCAGGTAGACAAGAAGTATCAGGGGGCTAAGCCTAAGAAAGGGCATAGCCTGAAACATTGTTATTGAAACAGATTTAATATTTGAACATGACCAAAGCATTGTGACATGAATAATAAAATTTTAGCACATTACACATACTCTTCTGGAGTGCTGGCTTTCTTCCTGTTCAGCCTGTTTTCCACTCTTGTTTTTATGTTTTATGTATATTTTTTCCAAACTATATTTTTTAATACAGGTTTGTCTCGAAATTAATACTTTTTTTTGTTTCTTATTAATTTATTTTAGGTGAAAAATCTGTGAGGATTGAGCTGAACAAGTCATCAGATGGGGTCATGAAAGAAGTCTTTTAAGAGCTGGGAACTAGCAGCTCTTTTGCTCTTTCTGTATACAATATATACAAAGACACCTGAAAACCATGTATTACCTGAATCTCTTGCTGCATTATGTTGTGAATGTAAATAATAGTAAAGCATATGTATAATTACTAGATGATGCACCAATAAACCTAAAGTAATGCACTGGTCTGTGCCAGTATTGCCACTACCTATTTTAAGAAAATTTGCGTATGCTACTCACTCATGCATATCTCTCTTTTCCTGTATTAATTCCTTACTATTGTATTTACAATTTTGCCATCACAAATTTGTCTTTTCTGACCCAATTAGAACTATAAAATGACAGTACAATGACTTAATTTTTATTCACACTTTTAAGTAGAGGGTTTACATTGTAGCTGAATTTACTACTGATTTACTACTGTACTCTTTTATAGACTTGCATAGACAAGACTTTAAATAGGCACTGTCACATACAAAACCTTTTTTTGTTGTACATCTTGGAAAAACCTTTCTAATATACTTCATAAAAAATTTTTATTTCCTTTTCATAGAAATCATGGCATGTAAAATCATGGGTTTTCACAAGCAGAAGCACAGGCATGGACAAAGTTTAGTAAGTGAGGGTTGGGCTAGCACTCTCTGTGCTCTCTCCTGTCTGATGGGACTTTGTCCATGCCTTTGCTTCAGCTTGGACAAAACCATGGTTTTATAAGCCATGATTTCTATAAAAATTAAATAAAATTTTCTTACGAAGTACATTAGAAAAGTTAAGGTTTTGCCAAGATGTACAACATATAAAAAGCTTTTGATTCTGACAGCGCCCTTTTAAGGAAACTTGTCATCACTTTCACGCTTCGCGAACAGTAAGTCCCCGCCAGCTTCTCCTCACCTCACCGGCCATGATTGCTTGATCTCTGGCTGTTTGGTATAGGGAGACTAGTGTGACTGGCAAACAGAAGCAATCAAGAACTGCCCCAGTGGCTTGTGATTCAGGCTGCAAAGTAATGACAGGTTCCCTTTTAACTAGTACACTACAAAATCTGGTAAACCCTTAATAGAGGGAAATGTTGTTATTACTGAATACACATGAGCTCATTTAGAACACAAATTTAACCTGTTAAAGGGGTACTCCGCCCCTAGACATCTTATCACCTATCCAAAGGATAGGGGATAAGATGTCAGATCGCCGGGGTCCCGCTGTTGGGCACCCCGGGGATCGCTGCTGTAGCACCCCACTATCACTACTGCGCAGAGTGAGTCAATACAAGTCTATGGGAGGGGGCGTGGCGGTCGTTACGCTGCTCCGGCCCCTGTATCGCCCGTCATTACGCACAGAGCGAACTCGCTCTGTGCAGTAATGATGGCAGGGTGCCGCAGCTGCGATCCCTGGGGTCCCCAGCAGCGGGACCGCGGCGATCTAACATCTTATCCCCTATCCTTTGGATAGGGGATAAGATGCCAGGGGCAGAGTACCCCTTTAAGGACCAAGGACGTACCGGTACGTCCTGAGTCCTTTCCCTTTCTAGCGTCATAGCGGGTCGGGCCTGGCCTCTAACAATGGCCGGGACCCATGGCTAATAGCGCGCAGCACTGATCGCGGTGCCGCGCGCTATTAACCCTTTAAACGTGGCGTTCAAAGTTGAACGCCACGTCTAAAGTGAAAGTAAAACATTGTTGGATAGCTCAGGGGGCTGTTCGGGATGTCCGCAGCGAAATAGTGGCATCCCGAACAGCTGTGGGACACGAGGAGGGTCTCCTACCTAAACCGCATGGTCAATGGCGTATGTGCAAAAAAATTCCAAGGTCCAAAATAGTGTATTTTTGGGCACTTTTTATATCATGAAAAAATGAATAAAAGCGATCAACAAGTCCGATCAGTACAAAAAGGGTACCGCTAAAAACTTCAGACCACGGCGCAAAAAAATGAGCCCTCAAACCGCCCCATACACGGTAAAATAAAAAAGTTATAGGGTTCAGAAAATGGCAATTTTAAACATATACATTTTCCTGCATGTAGTTATGATTTTTTTCAGAAGTACAAATCAAGACAAAATCAAACCTATATAAGTAGGGTATCATTTTAATCGTATGGACCTACAGAATAAAGAGAATGTGACATTTTTACAGAAAAATTTACTGCGTAGAAACAGAAGCCCCCAAAATTAACAAAATGGCGTTTTTTTTTCAATTTTGTCCCACAATGATTTTTTTTCCGTTTTGCCGTAGATTTTTGGGTAAAATGACTGATGTCATTACAAAAGTAGAATTGGTGATGCCAAAAATAAACCATCATATGGATTTTTAGGTGCAAAATTGAAAGGGTTATGATTTTTTAAAGGTAAGGAGGAAAAAACGAAAGTGCAAAAACGGAAAAACCCCTGGTCCTTAAGGGGTTAAGATTGTTAAATATAAAAAAAAAAACTTTAAGGTATGTTTTTCTTAGATATGGATAAAACTACTGTGCCTTCACTTTTTAAAAGACAAATGCCTATAAATAGTAAGGTTTATAATAAACGCATTGCTACTAAAGGCATTTTGAAACTATAGCTCTTCCTGTTAAAAATCTACTCATTTTTTTTTTGTTTTTTTTGCTGAATAGTAATGTAAGGAAAAAAAGGATTATTAATCATATTTTCACAAACTTGAAGTTCCTATACTGAGCTCTAGTTAATTTGCATTTTATTAGAAAATTAATTTTAAGTTATTTCTATTAACTTAATTTATTTTTATTTTTTTTAACTTGAACATTGTGTGCTAGATATTTAAAAGTGCAATTATAGCATATATTATATATTAATATAAGAATTTTCTACTACGAAAGCGTTGTAATCCACACTATGTGATACTGTACTGATGCTGACCAAGTAGAACCTTCCATGTTATAATATAAAATCAGTTTTTGATTGAAGTGTACCAAGGATATTAGGCTTTATTTACATCACATGGTTATGGTCCCCCATCCCGGGCATTCATCAGAGTACCTTTTATAAAGATATACAAACACAGCGTAATGACTTCCAGAGACCAAACTTAGAGATTGCTTTATGCAAATTTTTATGGTATGCTGATGTGTGGTGACTATATATGCATACACACCTATAGAGTGAGGTATAGATATACAATGCTCAAAAAAATAAAGGGAACATTTAAACAACACAATGTAACTCCAAATCAATCACACTGTCCACTCAGGAAGCAACACTGATTGACAATCAATTTCACATGCTGTTGTGCAAATGGAATAGACAACAGGTGGAAATTATAGGCAACGAGCAAGACACCCCCAATAAAGGAGTGGTTCTGCAAGTGGTGGCCACATGCAAGTGGTTCCTATGCGTCCTGGTTAATGTTTTGGTCTTTTTTGAATGCTGGGAGTGCTTTCACTTTAGTGATAGCATGAGACGGAGTCTACAACCCACACAAGTGGCTCAGGTAGTGCAGCTCATCCAGGATGGCACATCAATGCAAGCTTTGGCAAGAAGGTTTGCTGTGTCTGTCAGCGAAGTGTCCAGAGCATTAAGGCGCTACCAGGAGACAGGCCAGTACATTAGGAGATGTGGAGGAGGCCATAGGAGGGCAACAACCTAGCAGCAGGACCACTACCTCCACCTTTGTGCAAGGAGGAGCACTGCCAGAGCCCTTCAAAATGACCTCCAGCAGGCCACAAATGTGCATGTGTCCACTCAAACGGTCAGAAACAAGCTCCATGAGGGTGGTATGAGGGCTTGACGTCCACAGGTGTGGGTTGTGCTTACAGCCCAACACCGTGCAGGATGTTTTGTATTTGCCAAAGAACACCAAGATTGGCAATTTTTCCACTGGCGCCCTATGCTCTTCACAGATAAAAGCAGGCTCACACTGAGTACATGTAACAGTCTGAAGACGCTGGTTGTGGAGATGGCGGGGATAACGTTCTGCCTGCAACATCCTCCATCATCACCGGTTTGACGGTGGGTCAGTAATGGTGTGGGGTGGCATTTCTTTGGGGGGCCGCAAAGCCCTCCATGTGCTTTCCAGAGGTAGCCTGACTGCCATTAGGTACCGAGATAAGATCCTCAGACCATTTGTGAGACCATATGCCGGTGCGGTTGGTCCTGGGTTCCTCCTAATGCAAGACAATGCTAGACCTCATGTGGCTGGAGTGTGTCAGCAGTTCCTGCAAGAAGGCATTGATGCTATGGACTGGCCTGCCCGTTCCCCAGACCTGAATCCGATTGAGCACATCTGGGACATCATGTCTCGCTCCATCCACCAACGCCACGTTGTACCACAGACTGTCCAGGAGTTGGTGGATGCTTTAGTCCAGGTCTGGGAGGACATCCCTCGGGAGACCATCCACCACCTCATCAGGAGCATGCCCAGACATTTAGGGAGGTCATACGGGCACGTGGAAGCCACACACACTACTGAACCTCATTTTGACTTGTTTTAAGGACATTACATCAAAGTTTGATCAGCCTATAGTGCGGTTTTCCACTTTGATTTTGAGTGTGACTTCATATCCAGACCTCCATGGGTTGATATATTTAATTTCCATTTATAATTTTTGTGTGATTTTGTCGTCAGCACATTCAACTATGTAAAGGCGAAAGTATTCCATACGATTAGTTCATTCATTCATATCTAGGATGTGTTATCTTGTGGAGAGTCCAACCTCCTGGACCCCCAGCAATCATGAGAATTGAGGCCATGAGTCTTCCCCTAGCCTCACAAGTGTGTTGCTGTTCCATTCATTGTCTATGGGACTGCAAAAGATGGTGGAGCAGTCCCATGCACAATAGTTGAAGCAGCAGTACACAGGCATGATCTCCATTATAATGGGATACTGTTCCCAGGTCCTGTGGATAATGTTAATGTTGGGAAGATCCTTTAAAACTGTTCATACACTGCAGATGGTTGGCCTAAGCTGGGTCTTTTAAACTGGGCAATTATCCATCCATTCAAGGTAAAATTACTGTGTTAATGGACATTAGCAGTAGGAAGGAGAAAAAAAAAACTACCTCATACACAATAGGCACTGTTTGCTCCAGTGAAGAATTCCAGAATACTCCCACATTTGGTTGAACACCAGTGGTGTTTAAGTGCAATGATGTGTTTCAAGGGTACTAGCCCTCTTCAGATTGCATACGGTCAGTCCACCATCCAACAACTCCACTGTTTTTTTAGGGCTTCTTCATGTATGCAAAGAACACCACCGTCCATCCTCATCCTGGAAATCCCGCCATAGTCTAGAATTCAACTGAGGTTTTTGTCCTGCGATTTTTTTGGGCTTAAAAATGCCAGAAAAATCGGCAGAAAAACTGCCGCTGCTTCCCTGAGTTTTGGCATTTTTTCTTGCGATTTTACCTTTGTGTGGAATTTGCCTTATTTTGGCCCCTTTGGCGTTTTTTGTACAAAAATAGTTGGGTACCAAAAAAGAAAAAAGAAAAGATGCAAAAAAATGTGTTTAACTAAATGTATTTTTTTTCTAACGAAATTTTAATAAATAATAAAAAGTGTGTTTGTGTGTTTCATTTTTTTTTCTCTTTTTTTTTTATTTTTATTTTTTACATTTTTTAGGTAGTACTACTACTCCTAGCATGGAACACACTGTTCCATGATGGGAGTAGTAGTACCTGTACTAATAGACATATTGCCCCGGGAGTCACTACTGACACCCGATGCAATCGCCCATAATATAGCAGAGATGTGGAGCAGCTGTATACAGTGCTCCCCATCTCTGCTCTGTACTCTGGACAGTGATGTGAATAGAACATCGCTGATTCATATTTCCCACCCAGAGTGGTGATTGGCCGGATGGTTGCAGCCAATCACAGCTCTCAGAGGGAAATATGAATCAGCGATGTTCTCTTCACATCACTGGCAGGAATACACAGCAGAGATGCGAGTGCTGTATACAGCCGCTCCATCTATGCAATAGATAGGACGATTGCAGCAGGTGTCAGGAGTGACATCCGCTGTGATGTATCCTTAAATGCAAGTACTACTACTTCCAACATGGAGCACACTCTGCTCCATGCTGGGAGCTTTAGTACCTGCATTAATAGACAGATCGCACATAACTTCTGACACCTGTTGCGATCGGTCTATTAATGCAGGTACTACAGCTCCCAGCATGGAGCAGAGTGTACTCCATGTTGGGAGTAGTAGTACTTGTAGTTAAGAACACATCACAGCGGGTATCACTACTGACACCCGCAGTGATCCTCCTGTATAATGTATAGATGCGGCCGCTCTCCTATGGTCCCCTGCCCTGCCGTATATATACACCTAGTCATATTTTCCACAGAGAGCTGTGATTACCTGAAACCATCTGCCCAATCACAGCTCTCTGCGGGAAATATGAATAGGTGTATATATACGGCAGTACAGGGGACCATAGAAGAGCAGCTGGCCGCATCTTTAAATTATAGAGGAGGATCGCAAAGGGATGATCTGTCTATTAGTACAGGTACTACTACTCACATCATGGACACAGTGTGTTCCATGCTGGGAGTAGTAGTACTACCTAAAAATGTTTTTAAAAAATGTGAAAAACACACACACTACATTTTTATTATTGTCGGCTACATTTTTTGTGCTTTACCCGCCCACATAAATTGATCCCCGTTTAAAAATGAATACAAATTTAGAAATAAAAAGGATTAATTTCGTTAGATATAATTTTTTTCCATCACTACTGTATCTTTTTTATTATTTTTTTATTGGTACCCTACGAAATGTCCATCACCTTTTTGGATCGCTAAACTCCAAACAAGAATAAAAACCGCCTGCAAAAACGCCAAAGTTAAAATCCACATGGCATTTTTCTTGGCGGTTTTGCTCTCCTTTAGACTTCTGTGGGAGGAAAACGCCACGATTTCAGGGCAAAAAACGCCAAACTAGGTTTTGTCGGGCGTTTTGAAAATCCAGCCTCTGAGCCCGAAATGGAGAGAGGACAAAAAAAAGCCATTAGGCACAGAAAGAAACAGCAGAGACAGTAAAAAATATTTACCGTAATCTCTCTTATGTTCTCAATAATATTGAACAAAATGTCCTCCAACGGGGCCTGTCCTTTTGACCCACTAATAAAGCTGATAGTTTTAATTTGTTTATAGACCTCAACAGGTTAATTATAAAACTTACCATCACCCAATTTTTTTTACATCAAGGAAGCAGTTGGTCCAAAAGAGATGAAACATTAGCACACGTCACCACACTATGTCCTGCCTTTATAAATATGGATTTGTGCCCAAAGTCTAATTTTTTTTCCTCATCAATCAAGGGCACTTTTTTTTAGAAAGGTTTTCATCATTTCATCTTTAATGGTTTCAGACTTTGCAAACTAGACTAAGTCACACAAAAAATACAACCACAGTATGACGAAAGCTGAAAACTTTGTAGTGAAAAACCTATCCCAGAACAAGGATAACATGGATATATGCTCTGTGGATAAGGGAGGTGGGATTGTCATCATGGATCATGACAACAACATAAAATAGGCATTGAGGCCTGATAGCACCTATTATGCACCTCTTGCTTTTAACCCCACAGAGAAATATTCAGATGAACATAAACTGTTGTTTTTCGAAGGTGTTTTAAGTAAGTCCTAAAGAGATTGTTAGCCCTAGTAAACCATCTATTCCATTATTTTTTGTTTTCTTTCTAAAGTTGAAAAAGATCAGAAGAATTGACCAGGCTGCCTATTTATTTTGGGCATTAATTCACTATCCAGTAATCTATCGCACTACATAGATTTATTGTTGCAGAAATACTTTTTAGTATTCACAAGGGAAGAGACATACATTTTAGTCACTATGGATATATCCTCTTTATATACAGACATAAACCATGAGCTTAGTATTAGTGCCATTGCACATTTTTTGAAGAAAGGAGAAATAACACAAAGTGCTCCTATGCGCAGGTCCAGTTATAAGACAAGGGCAGATGAAGGTGCTGAGTAAGCTCACCTTGTGTGGTTATGCAAGACAAGGCACAACACTCGTGAACGCAGAGCAACGTAGCTGAATGGGGCTGCAGCAGACTTCCCACGCTGGAGGAACTTCGGACAGGAGTTGAGGAACTTGGTTTCTGCGCTGCCGGAGAGGTAATGGTTCCGAAAGGAAGGTGCAAGCGAAGCAAGGTAGGAGATAAACTATTTATTTACACACAATGCATTTTTTGGATCGGGTTGGCCCTTTCATCAGGCGTGTCAATATAGTAAAGTCAATATATATAGGGAATCGATGGGATACGTCATACACCGGATATGACAACGCCAACTATTACTCCTAAAAGGTGGAAACACAAATAACATAAGTAGATTGCATGGAGACTAACAATTCTAATAAAAATATGTCAAATCGTTGTTCTTTCAATGGTTTAATTCAAACCCTCAGGGTGCAACAAGTTAATTTTGAAAATCCAGAAGGACTCTCTATTGATGAGCTGTTGAAAACGATTTCGGCTATCGACAGGAATCTATTCGATGAGACATTCTAAAAGATCTTTAGCATCTCCAGCATGCGACAAGGTAATATGCCTAGAAACACTATGAAGCATAAATTTTGTATTAATATT
Organism: Hyla sarda; assembly: GCF_029499605.1. Lineage (NCBI taxonomy): Eukaryota > Metazoa > Chordata > Amphibia > Anura > Hylidae > Hyla > Hyla sarda. The sequence goes on from NC_079191.1 coordinate 295,564,736, forward strand.
GTGTCTATGCTTATTTAGACGTGCACGTAGAGTCTGTACTGTGCGTCCCACGTACTGTAATCCGCAAATATATAACATAGATTGAGGCACAATTATTCAGGGATTTTAATGTGAATATTTCTCCTGTAGAATTAGAACAAAATGTTTTGATTCCTTCACCTGGTATCATTCCACAGCATAGGCATCTAGGTTTATACTATATCAGGATCTTTTGTAATTTTTCACCCCTTTCAGAAAGGTTTTTTATTTTGCTTGGTGCCAAATGGTTTTGGGGAACAATGCTGCATGCAATTCAGGGTCACTCCCTGGGGGGAGTTGATCTCTCTGATCAAGTCCTCAAGCCATATAATGCCATGCGGAAAACACGGGCATGGTACAAAAAAGTTGCGGTCTACATGGTACAGGTTGCCATGTACAACTCTTTTGTACTATCTCAGTACGCTGGCAATGCAGGGACATTCCTTCAGTTCCAAAAGGAAGTTCTAAAGGTCTTAATTAGGGATGAGCGAATCAAATCTGACAAATCCAAGTTCGTAATGAATTTCAGAAAAAATTTGCTTCATTAAACTCCATTTAGTGCGGTCCAGGCTCCAGGGCATCCAAAATGGAGGATGCACATGTGAGGACATGGGGCAAGGAACTCTGGGAAGGCGGGTAGGCGGAATGACCCTGAATTACATGCAACAGCCAGCCACCCCTGTGATGTCACAACCATATATAATCTTCAGCCATCTTGCAGTGAGTCACTTCAGCATGTTATTACAGAGAGAGCATTTCATTGCAGGGAGAGATGGAGCATTGTGTGCGTTGCACAGAAAAACAGCTTGACAGTAGCGATTCACCACAATCCCAAATCACTCCATAAAAGCACTGACAGAGAGAGAGAAAGTACACTTTTGGGTGTAATACACAGAGACTCCACTGCTCAGTGGGGTGTACAGCAACTCGAAAGCTTAAAGGGGCCAGCTAAGCAGAGCACTCAAAGTCATTGTCACCTACTTTTAGTGCCTAATAACACTACTGGGCTCTACTACACAGCGATTCTGTACTGCTTCAGTTGGGTGTACAACAACTGTAAAGCTAACAGGCTAGTTAGGGTGAGCACAAAAAGCCATAATCACCTGATTACAGTGCCTAATATAGGTTGCATAGTGGAGCTTATTGTCCTCATAAGTGTAACCTGTGCGTACAAAGGTGGTGTATGTTTGTTTTTGTTAGTTTTTTACTGAAAAACTAATTTTGGCCTAGTTACTGTGAAAGGCCAGCCAAAGCTACACCTTTGTTTCTGTAGCCTTATGAGAGCTGGACAATACGCTCCGCTTAAAACTGTATAAGGCTACAGAAACAAGGATGTAGCTTTGGCTAGCCTTTCACAGTAACTAGGCACAAATTAGTTTTTCAGGAAAAAAAACATACATCACGTAGGTGCACCTACAGTGTAAACTTATGAGAGCTGGACAATATGCTCCGCTTAAAACTGTATAAATTTAAACTGTAGGTACACCTCAAGCTTGCTCTTTCTGAGTGTTGCTGTGTAAGAGGGGAGCGTGAAAGAGGAGTTTCAAAAACTGTGATTATCTGTTGTGCGGAGTGAATCTGTGGAGTGGGTGCGACTGCCTATAGCCCACATTCATATTTTGGGTAAGTTTTTCTCTTTTGCACATAGTGGGATAACTGTTAGTTTAACCCCTTAAGGACCAGGCCATTTTACACCTTAAGGACCAGAGCGTTTTTTGCAATTCTGACCACTGTCACTTTAAACATTAATAACTCTGGAATGCTTTTAGTTATCATTCTGATTCCGAGATTGTTTTTTCGTGACATATTCTACTTTAACTTAGTGGTAAAATTTTATGGTAACTTGCATCCTTTCTTGGTGAAAAATCCCAAAATTTGATGAAAAAAATGAAAATTTTGCATTTTTCTAACTTTGAAGCTCTCTGATTGTAAGGAAAATGGATATTCAAAATAAAACATTTTTGGGTTCACATATACAATATGTCTACTTTATGTTTGCATCATAAAATTTATGAGTTTTTACTTTTGGAAGACACCAGAGGGCTTCAAAGTTCAGCAGCAATTTGGAAATTTTTCACAAAATTTTCAAACTCCCTATTTTTCATGGACCAGTTCAGGTTTGAAGTGGATTTGAAGGGTCTTCATATTAGAAATACCCCATAAATTACCCCATTATAAAAACTACACCCCCCAAAGTATTCAAAATGACATTCAATAAGTGTATTAACCCTTTAGGTGTTTCACAGGAATAGCAGAAAAGTGAAGGAGAAAATTCACAATCTTCATTTTTTACACTCGCATGTTCTTGTAAACCCAATTTTTGAATTTTTGCAAGGGGTAAAAAGGAGAAAATTTTTACTTGTATTTGTAGCCCAATTTCTCTCGAGTAAGCACATACCTCATATGTCTATGTTAATTGTTCAGCGGGCGCAGTAGAGGGCTCAGAAGGGAAGGAGCGACAAATGGTTTTTGGGGGGCATGTCACCTTTAGGAAGCCCCTATGGTGCCAGGACAGCAAAAAAAAACCACATGGCATACCATTTTGGAAACTAGACCCCTCGGGGAACATAACAAGGGGTAAAGTGAACCTTAATACCCCACAGGTGATTCACGACTTTTGCATATGTAAAAAATAAAAAAAAATGTTTTACCTAAAATGCTTGGTTTCCCAAAAATGTTACATTTTTAAAAAGGATAATAGCAGAAAATAGCCCCCAAAATTTGAAGCCCAATTTCTCCCGATTCAGAAAACACCCCATATGGGGGTGAAAAGTGCTCTGCTGGCGCACTACAGGTCTCAGAAGAGAAGGAGTCACATTTGGCTTTTTGAAAGCAAATTTTGCTCTGGGGGCATGCCGCATTTAGGAAGCCCCTATGGTGCCAGAACCGCAAAAAAAAACCACATGGCATACCATTTTGGAAACCAGACCCCTCGGGGAACGTAAAAAGGGGTAAAGTGAACCTTAATACCCTACAGGTGTTTCACGACTTTTGCATCTGTTAAAAAAAAAAAAAAAATTCTTACCTAAAATGCTTGGTTTCCCAAAATTTTTACATTTTTAAAAAGGGTAATAGCAGAAAATACCCCCCAAAATTTGAAGCCCAATTTCTCCCGCTTCAGAAAACACCCCATATGGGGGTGAGAAGTGCTCTGCTGGCGCACTACAGGTCTCAGAAGAGAAGGAGTCACATTTGGCTTTTTGAAAGCAAATTTTGCTCTGGGGGCATGCCGCATTTAGGAAGCCCCTATGGTGCCAGGACAGCAAAAAAAAACACATGGCATACCATTTTGGAAACTAGACCCCTCGGGGAACGTAACAAGGGGTAATGTGAACCTTAATACCCCACAGGTGATTCACAACTTTTGCATATGTAAAAAAAAAAAAAAAATTTTTACCTAAAATGTTGGTTTCCCAAAAATTTTAGATTTTTAAAAAGGGTAATAGCAGAAAATACCCCCCATAATTTGTAACACAATTTCTCCCGAGTACGGCGATACCCCATATGTGACCCTAAACTGTTGCCTTGAAATACGACAGGGCTCCAAAGTGAGAGCGCCATGCGCATTTGAGGCCTAAATTAGGGATTGCATAGGGGTGGACATAGGGGTATTCTACGCCAGTGATTCCCAAATAGGGTTTTTTTTACTTTTTATTTTATTTTTTGTGGTAGTGTAGTGTTTTTAGGGTACAGTCGCACGGGCGGGGGGTTCACAGTAGTTTCTCGCTGGCAGTTTGAGCAGCGGCAGAAAATTTGCCTCAGCTCAAACTTGCAGCCGGATACTCACTGTAATCCTCCGCCCATGTGAGTGTACCCTGTACATTCACATTGGGGGGGGGGGGGGAACATCCAGCTGTTGCAAAACTACAACTCCCAGCATGTACGGTCTATCAGTGCATGCTGGGAGTTGTAGTTTTGCAACAGCTGGAGACACACAGGTTGTGAAACACCGAGTTTGGCAACAAACTCAGTCTTTTGCAACCAGTGTGCCTTCAGCTGTTGCAAAAGCTACAACCCCCAGCATGTACGGACAGCGGAAGGGCATGCTGGGTGTTGTAGTTATGCAACAGCGGGAGGCATACTACTTTGGCTGGGGATGCTGGGGATTGTAGTTATGCAACAGCTGGAGACACACTGGTTTGCTACTTAACTCAGTGTGCCTTCAGCTGTTGCAAAACTACAACTCTCAGCAGTCACCGACAGCCAACGGGCATGCTGGGAGTTGTAGTTATGCAACCACCAGATGCACCACTACAACTCCCAGCATGCACTTAAGCTGTTTGTGCAAGCTGGGAGTTGTAGTTACACAACAGCTGAAGGTACATTTTTCCATAGAAAGAATGTGCCTCCAGCTGTTGCAAAACCATAAGTCCCAGCATGCCCATAAGTGCATGCTGGGAGTTGTGGTGGTCTGCCTCCTCCTGTTGCATAACTACAGCTCCCAGCATGCCCTTTTTGCATGCTGGGAGCTGTTGCTAAGCAACAGCAGGAGGCTGTCACTCACCTCCTGCTGTTGCTTGATCGCCGCACAGGTCAGTCCCGCTGCCGCCGCCGTCGTCGCTCCTGGGGCCCCGATCCCAACATTAACGCCGGGGATCGGGGTCCCCAGCACCAGGGGTGCACGTCCCGCACCCGCTCACGTCCTCCGGAAGAGGGGCGGAGCAGGTGCGGGAGTGACACCCGCAGCAGGCGCCCTGATTCGTCGGCCGGTAATCCGGCCGACGAATCAGGGCGATCGTGAGGTGGCACCAGTGCCACCTCACCCCTGCAGGCTCTGGCTGTTCGGGGCCGTCTCTGACGGCCCCGATCAGCCAGTAATTCCGGGTCACCGGGTCACTGGAGACCCGATTGACCCGGAATCGCCGCAGATCGCTGGACTGAATTGTCCAGCGATCTGCGGCCATCGCCGACATGGGGGGGCATAATGACCCCCCTGGGCGATATGCCGCGATGCCTGCTGAACGATTTCAGCAGGCATCGGGCACCGGCTCCCCTCCGGCTAGCGGCGGGGGGCCGGGAATGGACAGGACGTACTCCTACGTCCTCGGTCCTTAAGGACTCGGAAACGGGGGCGTAGGAGTACGTCCATTGTCCTTAAGGGGTTAAACACCCTTTTTCATTTTTTTTTTTTTTTTCTCTGTTCCACCTCTAGGGGGAGGAGGAGTAGATTGGGCACAGGTGTATAAATCTTAGCTTGGGACTCTTATTGAGAGCTTGCTCTTTCTGAGTGTTGCTGTGTAAGAGGGGGCGTGAAAGAGGAGTTTCAAAAACTGTGATTATCTGTTGTGCGGAGTGAATCTGTGGAGTGGGTGCGACTGCCTATAGCCCACATTCATATTTTGGGTAAGTTTTTCTCTTTTGCACATAGTGGGATAACTGTTAGTTTAAACACCCTTTTTCATTTTTTTTATTTTTTTTTCTCTGTTCCACCTCTAGGGGGAGGAGGAGTAGATTGGGCACAGGTGTATAAATCTTAGCTTGGGACTCTTATTGAGAGCTTGCTCTTTCTGAGTGTTGCTGTGTAAGAGGGGGCGTGAAAGAGGAGTTTCAAAAACTGTGATTATCTGTTGTGCGGAGTGAATCTGTGGAGTGGGTGCGACTGCCTATAGCCCACATTCATATTTTGGGTAAGTTTTTCTCTTTTGCACATAGTGGGATAACTGTTAGTTTAAACACCCTTTTTCATTTTTTTTTTTTTTTCTCTGTTCCACCTCTAGGGGAAGGAGGAGTAGATTGGGCACAGGTGTATAAATCTTAGCTTGGGACTCTTATTGAGAGCTTGCTCTTTCTGAGTGTTGCTGTGTAAGAGGGGGCGTGAAAGAGGAGTTTCAAAAACTGTGATTATCTGTTGTGCGGAGTGAATCTGTGGAGTGGGTGCGACTGCCTATAGCCCACATTCATATTTTGGGTAAGTTTTTCTCTTTTGCACATAGTGGGATAACTGTTAGTTTAAACACCCTTTTTCATTTTTTTTTTTTTTTTCTCTGTTCCACCTCTAGGGGGAGGAGGAGTAGATTGGGCACAGGTGTATAAATCTTAGCTTGGGACTCTTATTGAGAGCTTGCTCTTTCTGAGTGTTGCTGTGTAAGAGGGGGCGTGAAAGAGGAGTTTCAAAAACTGTGATTATCTGTTGTGCGGAGTGAATCTGTGGAGTGGGTGCGACTGCCTATAGCCCACATTCATATTTTGGGTAAGTTTTTCTCTTTTGCACATAGTGGGATAACTGTTAGTTTAAACACCCTTTTTCATTTTTTTTCATTTTTTTTTCTCTGTTCCACCTCTAGGGGGAGGAGGAGTAGATTGGGCACAGGTGTATAAATCTTAGCTTGGGACTCTTATTGAGAGCTTGCTCTTTCTGAGTGTTGCTGTGTAAGAGGGGGCGTGAAAGAGGAGTTTCAAAAACTGTGATTATCTGTTGTGCGGAGTGAATCTGTGGAGTGGGTGCGACTGCCTATAGCCCACATTCATATTTTGGGTAAGTTTTTCTCTTTTGCACATAGTGGGATAACTGTTAGTTTAAACACCCTTTTTCATTTTTTTTTTTTTTCTCTGTTCCACCTCTAGGGGGAGGAGGAGTAGATTGGGCACAGGTGTATAAATCTTAGCTTGGGACTCTTATTGAGAGCTTGCTCTTTCTGAGTGTTGCTGTGTAAGAGGGGGCGTGAAAGAGGAGTTTCAAAAACTGTGATTATCTGTTGTGCGGAGTGAATCTGTGGAGTGGGTGCGACTGCCTATAGCCCACATTCATATTTTGGGTAAGTTTTTCTCTTTTGCACATAGTGGGATAACTGTTAGTTTAAACACCCTTTTTCATTTTTTTTTTTTTTTCTCTGTTCCACCTCTAGGGGGAGGAGGAGTAGATTGGGCACAGGTGTATAAATCTTAGCTTGGGACTCTTATTGAGAGCTTGCTCTTTCTGAGTGTTGCTGTGTAAGAGGGGGCGTGAAAGAGGAGTTTCAAAAACTGTGATTATCTGTTGTGCGGAGTGAATCTGTGGAGTGGGTGCGACTGCCTATAGCCCACATTCATATTTTGGGTAAGTTTTTCTCTTTTGCACATAGTGGGATAACTGTTAGTTTAAACACCCTTTTTCATTTTTTTTATTTTTTTTTCTCTGTTCCACCTCTAGGGGGAGGAGGAGTAGATTGGGCACAGGTGTATAAATCTTAGCTTGGGACTCTTATTGAGAGCTTGCTCTTTCTGAGTGTTGCTGTGTAAGAGGGGGCGTGAAAGAGGAGTTTCAAAAACTGTGATTATCTGTTGTGCGGAGTGAATCTGTGGAGTGGGTGCGACTGCCTATAGCCCACATTCATATTTTGGGTAAGTTTTTCTCTTTTGCACATAGTGGGATAACTGTTAGTTTAAACACCCTTTTTCATTTTTATTTTTTTTTTCTCTGTTCCACCTCTAGGGGGAGGAGGAGTAGATTGGGCACAGGTGTATAAATCTTAGCTTGGGACTCTTATTGAGAGCTTGCTCTTTCTGAGTGTTGCTGTGTAAGAGGGGGCGTGAAAGAGGAGTTTCAAAAACTGTGATTATCTGTTGTGCGGAGTGAATCTGTGGAGTGGGTGCAATTGCCTATAGCCCACATTCATATTTTGGGTAAGTTTTTCTCTTTTGCACATAGTGGGATAACTGTTAGTTTAAACACCCTTTTTCATTTATTTTTTTTTTTTCTCTGTTCCACCTCTAGGGGGAGGAGGAGTAGATTGGGCACAGGTGTATAAATCTTAGCTTGGGACTCTTATTGAGAGCTTGCTCTTCTAAGTGTTGCTGTGAGGGGGCGTGAAAGAGGAGTTTCAAAAACTGGAGTTTGAAAGCAGGAGGTTGAGATCGCTGTGAGTTTTAATTTTTGAACCCACAAGGTCTACAAAAAATTTTAAGTGTAATTTTGACTGTCTGTTTTTTCCTATACATTTGTGAAATCCCCATAACTAGATGGCCTCCATGTTGGAAAATGCAGTCCAATGTACATCCTGTTCAATGTATGCAATCCTTGAACAACAGTTTGAGGGTGCATATTGTTGTGCGAGATGTGTGCTAGTTGTCCGTTTGGAAGCCCAGATCCTGCATCTAGAGGGGCGACTGGCAACAATGAGAAGCATTAACAACATGGAGAGGAGTCTCCTGCTCACTGAGCAGGCACTCTCGGGAATAGAGGTGGGGGAGGACAGTGGGACGGAGTTGCAGGACAGTCAGGCAGTTAGCTGGGTTACAGTTAGAAAGAGGGGTAGGGGAAAAAGTGTCAGGGAGGCTAGTCCTGAACTGGTACACCCCAACAAGTTTGCCCGCTTGGCAGATGAGGGGGATGCCATTACAGAGCTAGCAGAACTGCAGCAGTATACCGCCTCTGACCGCCAGGGGGTGTCTGCTCCAGTAAGGAGGGAGGGAGGAGTACAGGGCAGGCCAGACAGGTACTAGTGGTGGGGGACTCAATTATTAGGGGGACAGACAGGGCAATCTGTCACAAAGACCGGGATCGCCGAACAGTGTGTTGTCTGCCTGGCGCACGAGTTCGGCACATTGCGGATCGGGTTGACAGGTTGTTGGGCGGGGCTGGAGAGGACCCAGCAGTCATGGTACATATTGGCACCAATGACAAAGTAAGAGGTAGGTGGAGTGTCCTTCAAAATGATTTCAGGGACTTAGGCCGCAAGCTTAAGGCAAGGACCTCCAAGGTAGTCTTTTCTGAAATACTACCAGTACCACGAGCCGCACCAGAGAGGCAGCGGGAGATCAGGGAGGTAAACAAGTGGCTCAGAAGCTGGTGTAGGAAGGAAGGGTTTGGGTTCATGGAGAACTGGGCTGACTTCGCTGTCGGTTACCGGCTCTACCGTAGGGACGGGCTGCACCTCAATGGGGAGGGTGCAGCTTTGCTTGGGGAGAAGATGGCTAGAAGGGTGGAGGAGTGTTTAAACTAGGGACTTGGGGGGAGGGAACCTACAGCAAAGAGGGGGAAGATAGTGTAGATAGAGAGGTGGGAATTATAAATGTACCTGGGGGTGGAGCGGAGGGAGGGGTTAGAATAGTTAATAGGAATAAGCTTCATAGGAAAATAAAACTTACACCCTTGAATCCTATTAACCCCAATAACATAAAGGATGGAAATGTAAAGTGTATGTTCACAAATGCCAGAAGCCTAGCAAATAAAATGGGGGAGCTTGAGGCCTTGATATAGGAAGGAGGAACATATTGATATAGTTGGGGTCACTGAGACATGGCTGGACTCCTCGCATGACTGGGCTGTCAATCTGCAGGGGTTTACATTGTTTCGCAAGGATAGAATGAACAGAAAAGGTGGTGGAGTCTGTCTGTATGTAAGAAGTGGTATGAAAGTCAGTGTGAACGATGCCATAGTGTGTGATGATTCTGAGGATGTGGAATCATTGTGGGTAGAATTACAAAAGGAGGGAAATACTGAAAAAATTGTATTTGGTGTAATCTACAGACCCCCTAATATCACTGAAGAGATAGAAGTTCGGCTTCATAAACAAATAGAGAGGGCCGCCCGGGCAGGTACAGTGGTAATAATGGGAGATTTTAACTATCCAGATATAGATTGGGGTCCGGGGTTGGCTAAAACTACAAAGGGGCGACAATTCCTAAATTTATTGCAGAATAATTTTATGGGCCAGTTTGTGGAGGACCCAACAAGAAGTGATGCCTTGTTGGATCTGATCATTTCCAACAACACAGAGCTGGTTGGTAATGTAACTGTGCGGGAAAACCTTGGTAATAGCGACCACAATATAGTTACTTTTGACTTAAAATGTAGAAAACAAAGACAGGCGGGGAAGGCAAAAACATATAACTTTAAAAAGGCAAATTTCCCTGGGCTGAGGGCTGCACTACAGGACATAGACTGGGGGGAGGTGTTGTCAAATACTGATACAGAAGGTAAATGGGACATCTTTAAATCAACTCTAAATAACTATACAGCTAAATATATACCAAAGGGGAACAAATATAAACGATTAAAACTAAATCCTACATGGCTGACACATGATGTTGAAAGAGCAATAAACAACAAAAAAATAGCCTTCAAAAAATACAAATCTGATGGGTCAGCTATAACATTTAAACAGTACAAGGAGCTTAATAAAATCTGTAAAAATGTAATAAAAACAGCAAAAATTCAAAATGAGAGACAGGTGGCCAAAGAAAGCAAAACTAATCCTAAATATTTTTTTAGATATATAAATGCAAAAAAACCAAGGACAGAGCATGTAGGACCCCTTAATAATGATAATGAGGAGGTTGTCACAGGCGATCAAGAGAAGGCGGAGCTACTGAATGGGTTCTTTAGTTCTGTATACACTATGGAGGAAGGAGCTGACATTGGCCAGGTCAGTGCTGGTAACACATCATGTAATGTACTGAACTGGCTTAATGTAGAGATGGTACAAGGTAAGTTAAGTGATATAAATGTAAGCAAATCCCCAGGACCGGATGGACTACACCCAAGAGTTCTTAGAGAGGTAAGTTCAGTAATATCTGTACCCCTGTTCATGATATTTAGAGATTCTCTGGTGTCTGGTATTGTGCCAAGGGACTGGCGCAAGGCGAATGTGGTGCCAATCTTCAAAAAGGGCTCTAGGTCTTCCCCAGGAAACTATAGACCGGTAAGTCTAACATGCATTGTGGGTAAATTGTTTGAAGGACTTATAAGGGATTACATACAGGAATACATAGGGGATAATAGTATTATAAGTGATAGCCAGCATGGGTTTACTAAGGATAGAAGTTGTCAAACCAATCTAATTTGCTTTTATGAAGAGGTGAGTAGAAGCCTTGACAGAGGAATGGCTGTGGATATAGTGTTTCTGGATTTTGCTAAAGCGTTTGATACTGTCCCTCATAGACATCTGACAGGTAAGTTAAGGTCTTTGGGTTTGGAAATTTTAGTTTGTAACTGGATTGAACACTGGCTCATGGAACGTACCCAGAGAGTGGTGGTCAATGATTCGTACTCTGATTGGTCCCCGGTTATTAGTGGTGTACCCCAAGGTTCAGTACTGGGACCGCTGTTGTTTAATTTATTTATCAATGATATAGAGGATGGTATTAACAGCTCTGTTTCTATCTTTGCAGATGACACCAAGCTTTGTAGCACAGTACAGTCTATAGAGGATGTGCATAAGTTACAAGATGACTTGGATAGACTAAGTGTCTGGGCATCCACTTGGCAAATGAGGTTCAATGTGGATAAATGTAAAGTTATGCATCTGGGTACTAATAACCTGCATGCATCGTATGTCTTAGGGGGGATTAAACTGTCAGAGTCACTGGTAGAGAAGGATCTGGGTGTACTTGTAGATCACAGACTACAGAATAGCAGGCAATGTCAGGCTGCTGCTTCCAAAGCCGGCAGGATATTGTCATGTATCAAAAGAGGCATGGACTCAAGGGACAGGGACATAATACTCCCCCTTTATAAAGCATTGGTACGGCCTCACCTGGAATATGCTGTTCAGTTTTGGGCACCTGTCCATAAAAGGGACACTGCGGAGTTGGAAAGGGTGCAGAGACGCGCGACTAAACTAATATGGGGCATGGAACATCTTAGCTATGAGGAGCCATTAAAGGAGTTACAATTGTTTAGTCTTGAGAAGAGACGTTTAAGGGGGGATATGATAAACGTATATAAGTATATTAATGGCCCATACAAAAAATATGGAGAAAAACTGTTCCAGGTTAAACCCCCCCAAAGGACGAGGGGGCACTCCCTCCGTCTGGAGAAGAAAAAGTTTAGTCTCAAGGGGCGACACGCCTTCTTTACCGTGAGGACTGTGAATTTATGGAACGGTCTACCTCAGGAACTGGTCACAGCAGGAACAATTAACAGCTTTAAAACAGGATTAGGTACATTCCTGGAACAAAATAACATTAATGCTTATGAAGAAATATAAAATCTCATCCCTTCCCCAATATCGCGCCACACCCCTACCCCTTAATTCCCTGGTTGAACTTGATGGACATATGTCTTTTTTCGACCGTATTAACTATGTACTATGTAACTATGTAACTATGTGTACGTATTTTTTCCAGAAAAAGTAATTCCAGCCTAGTTATTGTGAAAGGCCAGCCAAAGCTACACACTTGTTTTTGCAGCCGTATACAGTTTGTAGTGGAACGTATTGTCCAGCTATCATAAGTGTAAACTGTACGTACACCTACGTGGTGTTCTTTATATAATTTCCTGTTAAACTAATTTGGGCCTAATTACTGTGAAAGCCCAGCAAAAGCTACATACTTGTTTCTGTAGTCTAAAAGCAGCAAAATCTGAAGTCAATGGGCAGCAAAATCTGCAGCAGCAAATCTGCAGCAAAAATACTAATACAGTTTTAAGGGTAGTGGAGCGTATTGTCCTCCTCTCATAAGTGTAACATATACGCACGCAGCTGGTGTATCAGTATGTCAGGCAGAGAAGTGGCAGAGGCCTAAATTCATCAGGTAAAGGTCACAGCAGACTAGGGGCGAGTGGCCTGAGCTCCCAGTATAAGCTAGCGGTCGTGTCTCGACCAGCAACCCATTTGCCGTCATCGATTGGTTAACTCGGTCATTCACTTAGTCATATGTGACATTCGACACCCCCAGTCAACAGTCGGTGGGTTCCTCAAACACAACCCTCAGTGTGCATGGCCCGGGAGAAGTCCCTGTCCTCCCATTGCCCCTGTCCTATGCTGTTCCCTCCCCCACAGAAGTATCGCATGCTGTGGGTTCAGCTCCACTATTTAATGAGGGCAATCTACTAGAAGACAGTCAGCAGCTACTGCCCAGCCCAGAAGTGGAGGAGACATCAGCTACTCAGCAGTGTGGCAGTTTTTCATCAAGCATTCGGAGGATGTTAACATGGCCACATGCAAGATGTGTCGGCAAAAGGCGAAGCGTTGCCAGGGTCCCAATGTTGGCACAAAGGCCCTGCATCAACATATATAGCGTCACCATAAAGCGGCCTGGGAGAACCGTGGCTCTGATGCGGTGGTCCAGCCTGCTGCATCACCCAGTGGAATGGTGCTCCCTGTTTCATCCAGCCAAGGCTCTGCCACCTCAGCCGAAAGGAGCTGTCTGTCATATCCATCTTCTGTCGCTCCAGATGTTCATGCTCCTCCTACTTTGAGTCAGTCTTTCCGCCAGCAATCCATCAGCGAAGCCATGTCCAAGAGACAATTGTGTGCGCCCACTCATCCATTGGTGCAGAAGCTGAATGTGCTCCTGTCCAAGTTGCTGGTGCTGCAGTTCCTCCCTTTTCAAATGGTGGACTCTGCACCTTTCACAGAACTGATGGCTTGTGCTGAGCCAAGGTGGAGAGTCCCAAGCCATCATTTCTTTGCCAAAAAGGCAGTACCAGCCCTGCACAATTTTGTGGAACAGAAGGTGGGCCAGTCCTTTTAGCTTGTCGATGTGTACTAAAGTGCACGGCATCGCTGCTTTGTGGAGTTGTAACTATGGTCAGGGACAATACATGTCCTTTACGGCCCACTGGGTAAATGTGGTTTCTGCACAGTCACAAGAGCAACTTGGACAGGTCACAGCACTTCCACCTCCACGCTCTCAGGCCATTGGTCCTGTGACATGGTTTGCCTTGGCGAACGGAGTCACACGGGAGGAACTGCTAAAATTCATTCATAAAGAAATTGAATCATGGCTTACTCCACGAAAACTGGAAATGGGAACCATGGTGACCGACAACAGGAAGAACATCTTGTCTGCGCTACGACAAGGAAGCCTGAGCCTTGCGCCCTGCCTGGCACACGTGTTCAATCTGGTTGCCAAGCGGTTCCTGAAGTGTTCCCCCCATCTGCAAGACATCCTAACAATGGGAAGGAAACTTTGCATGCACTTCAGCCACTCGTACACCGCAAAGCACACCCTCCGTGCTGCAGCATCAGAACGGCATCCCCCAACATAGTCTGATTTGCAACGTTTCCACACGTTGGAATTCCACCCTCCATATGTTGGACTGACTATACGAGCAGAGGAAAGCCATCACTGATTTCTTGATGATCCAAGTGGATAGGGGGACTCCCCTGTGTAACTAGTGGCGGCTCATATGTGACACCTGCTGTTTGCTCAGGCCCTTTGAGTAAGTCACATTATTAGTCAGACGCCAGGATTACAGGATGAACGACGTCATTCCACTGCTTTATTTCCTAGAACATGTGTTGGAAACGATAGCTGGTCAGGGCACTGAAGACCTGGCTCCTACATCTCACGGCCACATGGGCCCTGTGGGGGCTGAACTGGAAGAGGAGGGGGAGGGGGACAGTAAAGCACAGTTTAGGTTTCGCGAAATGGGTGGTTTTTATAGTGATTTGACAGGAGAGGAGGAGCAAGAGCACACCCTCCTTGAGCTCCAGTGTCACAACGGCATGCCCAACATAGTCTGATTTGCAACGTTTCCACGCGTTGGAATTCCACCCTCCATATGTTGGACCAACTATACGAACAGAGGAAAGCCATCATCGATTTCTTGATGATCCAAGCGGATAGGGGGACTCCCCTGTGTAACTAGTGGCAGCTCATATGTGACACCTGCCGTTTGTTCAGGCCCTTTGAGGAAGCCACATTATTAGTCAGTCGCCAGGATTACAGGATGAACGATGTCATTCCACTGCTTCATTTCCTACAACATGTGTTGGAAACGATAGCTGGTCAGGGCACTGAAGACCTGGCTCCTACATCTCACGGCCACATGAGCCCTGTGGGGGCTGAACTGGAAGAAGAGCAGGAGGGGGACAGTGAAGCACAGTTTAGGTTTCGCGAAATGAGTGATTTTTATAGTTATTTAACAGGAGAGGAGGAGTAGGAGCAGCCAGAGGAGCTAGAAGGTGATGAGGAAGACGAGACAGAGGACCCAGACTCACCGTGGCAGTATGCACTGGAAATGGAGGCAGGGAGTCCATCCGAGTCCCTCCAATGGCACTATGCATGCTCACTTGCATAGTGACCGCCGAATTGTTACCATTCAGCAGCGAATTACATCTGGCTCTCCACCTTATTGGACCCTCGATACAGGCACAAAATGGGGGCCTTTTTTACACCCACTGAGAGGGATGACAAACTGAACTACTACAGAGACATCCTACTTAGTTAGTTGGCTGATGCCTACTTAATAACATGCATGCGTCGTATGTCTTAGGGGGGATTAAACTGGCAGAGTCACTGGTAGAGAAGGATCTGGGTGTACTTGTAGATCATAGACTACAGAATAGCATGCAATGTCAGGCTGCTGCTTCCAAAGCCGGCAGGATATTGTCATGTATAAAAAGAGGCATAGACTCAAGGGACAGGGACATAATACTCCCCCTTTATAAAGCATTGGTACGGCCTCACCTGGAATATGCTGTTCAGTTTTGGTCGCCTGTTCATAAAAGGGACACTGTGGAGCTGGAAAGGGCGCAGAGACGCGCGACTAAACTAATATGGGGCATGGAACATCTTAGCTACGAGGAGCGATTAAAGGAGTTACAATTGTTTAGTCTTGAGAAGAGACATTTAAGGGGGGATATGATAAACGTATATAAGTATATTAATGGCCCATACAAAAAATATGGAGAAAAACTGTTCCAGGTTAAACCCCCCCAAAGGACGAGGGGGCACTCCCTCCGTCTGGAGAAGAAAAAGTTTAGTCTCAAGGGGCGACACGCCTTCTTTACCATTAGAACTGTGAACTTATGGAACAGTCTACCTCAGGAACTGGTCACAGCAGGAAAAATTAATAGCTTTAAAACAGGATTAGATACATTCCTGGAACAAAATAACATTAATGCTTATGAAGAAATATAAAATCCCATCCCTTCCCCAATATCGCGCCACACCCCTACCCTTCAATTCCCTGGTTGAACTTGATGGACATATGTCTTTTTTCGACCGTACTAACTATGTAACTATGTAACTATCTGCGCCATCGCCCGTCCTCTTGCAGGTCTGACTGCAGCAGCCTGAGTCTACAGTCACTGATGAGTAGCTTTCTTCACCCGCATAGAAAAGCAACTCATCAGCAGCAGGTAGACCTGGAGCAGGACCTGAACCAGCAGGTGATGGCATACCATGACATGACCCTGCCAACACACTTTGAAGATCCGCTGGACTTCTGGGCAGCCAAACTTGATTTGTGGCATCAACTAGCAGAGTTTGCCCTGGAAAAGCTGTATTGTGCCATCAGAGTTTGTGTTTAGTGCGGCGGGGACATAGTAACCCCAAGGAGACCCCATCGTCTGTCCAAGAAAAATGTGGAGAGATTGACCTTTGTGAAGATGAATCAGGCATGGATCAGCCAGGATTTCCACCCACCAATGTCTGATGCATCAGAGTAGATTGACCATGGTACCACACCAACACTTCACAAATGTGGATAGCGCAAAACATACAGTAACCCCCTCGACATGCGATGGCCCCGACATATGATAAAATCGACATACGATGGCCTTTCAGAGGCCATCGCATGTCGATGTCAGCATCGACATACGATGCTTTTATATGTCGGGGCCATCGCATTAACTGCTATCCGACAGTGCAAAATGCTTAAGCTGCTGTCGGATAGCAGTTTAAGCATTCCGGGCAGGTTTGCTTACCTATTCCCGCTGCTCCGGGTCCACTTCGCAATCCTCCGGCATCTTCTGCATCTTGAAAAAATAGAATATTAGTCCTCAGCTCAATATCAGAAAAAAGATTAATGGGGGATGTCTGGTATCAATAATAGAGAAAAAACACAATTAATGTATAAATGGTATTTAATAAATATTAAATAGTGCATTCCCGCAGGGCCCTACGGTAGCGCACAATTAGTTAAAAAAGAAGTATAAAATACAACAAGTAGTTACACTACAGAGCGAGTGTATCTATTATGGCTAACAGCCATATAATGATACACTGGGTGATACACTGGGTGATGATATGTTAAAGTGTTACTCTGATCAGAATGATAGTAAATTCAGTGTGCACAAAAATAAGAATAAAAATAAAACGTTCCTCTTGGAAAAAAAATAAAATAAAAAAATAATTAAAATTAAAAAAAAATGGTTTGATAGAAAAAATGGGTGATACAAGAAAAATAAGTCCTGAAAATGAAAAGTGACAGTCCTGTAAATGATGGAGTTATGACCTGTAGGATAGATCCTATAATTGGCCTAAAATAATGTCCTGCAAAAAAACGTATACTGTATATGATGATACCATATGAATTGTTTGAATAGTGGATATTGCAATTAAATCGCTGTTGCCGGTTTCTCCACTCCACAGCCTACAAATAGAAATAAAGTCACTGGCACGATTGTGCCACTCACCGCACCGCTGGTGGACAGATGGATGATGAACGAATAAGCTCTAGCCGGGGCGGCGTGATGGTCGCGGGATATACAGCCGTTCTCACCGGCGAGCTGTCCCTTGGCGTCAGGTGTTCTCTAGCCGGGGCGGAGTGTTGGTCGCAGAATATCCAGCCGCTCTCACCGGCGAGTTAGCTCTTGGCGTCTGACGTAGCAGGTCAGCTGATGGCAGGTCAGCTGACCTTGTGCGGGAGGTTAGTTGGTGCTAAATGATGTTGTATAGTAATACTGCATGTAGATAGAGATGTTGATCCAATGGTGGAGGGTTCTACACCGGTTCAGCAGATGAGTTTAAGTACCGGACCATGTAATGAATGGATAGTGGATGAAATCTCTCCAGAGAGGAACTATCCGATAGGTGCTTGTATAACCGCAGCTGTAGTGTGAACTAGACCAATACAAGAGGCTCAATCTCAGTCACCAAACGCGTTTCGGGGTTCAGAGCAGATTAGTAATACCCCTTCCTCAGTGGTGTATCAGGAGGAACGTTTTATTTTTATTCTTATTTTTGTGCACACTGAATTTACTATCATTCTGATCAGAGTAACACTTTAACATATCATCACCCAGTGGATCACCCAGTGTATCATTATATGGCTGTTAGCCATAATAGATACACTCGCTCTGTAGTGTAACTACTTGTTGTATTTTATACTTCTTTTTTAACTAATTGTGCGCTACCGTAGGGCCCTGCGGGAACGCACTATTTAATATTTATTAAATACCATTTATACATTAATTGTGTTTTTTCTCTATTATTGATACCAGACATCCCCCATTAATCTTTTTTCTGATATTGAGCTGAGGACTAATATTCTATTTTTTCACTTTTCTGCATCTCTCTGTGGGGGAGAGCTTTTAGTTAACCTCGCTCATTTTTCTGTGGTTGAGCTACACATATCTACATTTCCCTATCTTCTGCATCTTGTCCGGGGTCCTGGCCTCGCTTTTTGGCGTCGTTATTACGTCACTACGCACGCCACGCCGGCGCAGCAGCGTAATAACGTCACCAGAAAGCGAGGCCCAGACCCTGAAGAAGATGCGGAAGAAGCCGGAGGATCGCGAAGAAGACACCGGAGCAGCGAAACAGCATCGGGAGCCCCTTGGACAGCATCGGGAGCGGTGAGGACCTGGTCCTGAGCGGCGGGGACAGGTGAGTACAGCTTCCTATACTTTACATTGCACGGATCCCTCAACATACGATGGATTCGACAAACGATGGGTCGTTTGGAACGAATTACCATCGTATGTTGAGGGACCACTGTATTTAATGTCCTGCTCCCCTTTTACAGAAATTCCACCGCATCAAACCACAAGTATTGAGGATATGCATTAGCTAAAACTTAACTTTTCTTAGAATAAAATATATAAACCCCATTTTTTTTGTATCTAAGAAAAGGAAAGGTGTGCAAAAAACACCATATGCCACCTACACCACCAAGTATTGATGTGATGCAAAGACCTCTAAAAAGGTGGAAGGGAACAACGTATAGTCCATTGTAACAGGTGGTGGTAAAAACTTCTCCTGTAAGGCCCTACTCTCGCACTATTAATTCCCTTCTTGTCAAGTGTTACCCTAAAAAGGGTGGCCCCACACAAGAAACCTCTCCCTATTTCCCACTAAAAACATTACCATTCCCCAGGGTTTTTAGGGCGAGTAAGGGCCTTACAGGGGAAGTTTTTACCACCACCTGCTACAATGGACAATACGTTGTTCCCTTCCACCTTTTGGAGGCAAGTGTTACTTGTCCTAAAAAGAGTGGCCCCACACAGAAACCTTTTCGTATTTCCAGCTAAAAGAATTTTTTTGCGCGCACGCCATTGACCATGTGGTTTAATTAACGATATATTTTTATAATTCGGGCATTTCCGCACGCGGCGATACCATATATGTTTATTTTTATTTACATTGTGGTTTTTTTTTTTATGGGAAAAGGGGGGTGATTCAAACTTTTAATAGGGAAGGGGTTAAATGATATTTATTCCCTTTTCTTTTTTTTTCCACTTTTTTTTGCAGTGTTATAGCTCCCATACGGACCTATAACACTGCACACACTGACCTTTCACATTGATCACTGGTTTCTCATAAGAAACCAGTGATCGATGATTCTGCTGCTTGACTGCTCATGCCTGGATCTCAGGCACTGAGTAGTCATTCGGCGATCGGACAGCGAGGAGGCAGGTAGGGACCCTCCTACTGTCCTGTAAGCTGTTCGGGTTTCGCCGCGGCTATCCCGAACAGCCCACTGAGCTAACCGGCATGGTTTCAGTTTCAATTTAGACGCGGCCTTCAACTTTGAACGCCGCGTCTAAAGGGTTAATAGCGCACGGCACAGCGATCTATGCCGCGCGCTATTAGCCACGGGTCCTGGACGTTGTTAGAGGCCGGGCCCGACCCGCTATGACGCGGGGCCACGCCGTGGCCCCGCGTTATAGATCGGGAGCGGACACATGACGTTCCAGTACGTCATGTGTCCTTGAGGGGTTAAAAGTTACGTTTTACATAATGCATATCCTCAATACTTACTTGTGCACACTAACACTTTTACAAAATAGACCGTTTTCTTCTGCCTACCTGCCTCAGCTACTATTCTGATCCTGCCACCCGCCTGATGTCAGACATCTCATGCCAAGTTCTCCTTTCACCCACCTTCGTCACCGATACTGGTATTGCCACCCACCGCCCCACTCTGTCACCGGGTCACTTTCTGGACTCACGATGCTGCTGATGCCACCTCCAGGCTGTCTAATTCTGTCACCATATGTTCTCCTCATGCTGATGCCAGCTCCAGGCTGTCTCATTCTGCCACCATATGTTCTCCTCAAGCTGATGCCAGCTCCAGGCTGTCTCATTCTGCCACCATATGTTCTCATGCTGATGCCAGCTCCAGGCTGTCTCATTCTGCCACTAAATGTTCTCATGCTGATGCCAGCTCCAGGCTGTCTCATTCTGCCACCATATGGTCTCCTCTTGCTGCCGTCAACTCCAGGCTGTGTCATTCAGCCACTATATGGTCTCCTCATGCTTCCGCCACCTCCAGGCTGTGTCATTCAGCTACTATATGTCTCCTCATGCTTCTGCCACCTTCAGGCTGTTTCATTCATCCACTATATGGTCTCCTCATGCTTCTGCCACCTCCAGGCAGTGTTATTCAGCCACTATATGGTCTCCTCATGCTGCCACAAAGTCCAAATAATAAAATATGAAAGCCACCTATTCACACCTGGGTATCAGTGTAGTGCTATTTTTACTTTTGTTTTTATTTTATCAGTTTAGTGCGGTTCCTGGGAAGGCTCCTTACTCACTTGACAGACATGCAGTAGAAATAATAAACGCCACTCACCGGTTTCACTTTCTCAATGTACTTTAGTGAACATTTCACGGAATTCACAATCCAATATGCAGAAATATGCCAACATATGAAAAGTTACAATACAAAATCACCCAAGGTGCACCTTCTCGGACACGCTAGACACCCCTCATGCTGCTGGAGATTCTCAGCCCATGTTCGGGCCTCCTCTGGCTGAAGATCCTTCCTCTCACGAAGGGGAACAGCTGTGGAGCTTGCGTCAACACTTACGATGTTTCGGAAAACGCACCTCCAGGCTGTGTCATTCAGCCACTATATGGTCTCCTCTTGCTGCCGCCAACTCCAAGCGATGTCATTCTGCCACTATATGGTCTCCTGATGCTACCGCCACCTCCAGGCTGTGTAATTCTGCCAGATTATGGTCTCCTCATGCTGCTGCCACCTCCAGGCTGTTTCACTGTGCCGCAATATGGTCTCCTCATGCTGCTGGCACATTAAATAAAACTTTTTAGGTTCATCTATTTGAAATATTCAATTTAAATGTAAAAAAATCTCTTTAATCTTTTCAATTGTGAGGCCCTATGGTCTCGTCAGGCTGTTGTCTACTCCAAGCTGTGTCATTCAACAACTATTTAGTCTCCTCTTGCTGCTGCCAACTCCAGGCTGTGTCAGTCTGCCAGATAATGTTCTCCTCATGCTGCTGCCACCTCCCTCCAGGCTGTATTACTGTGCCGCCATGTGGTCTCCTCATACTGTTGGCACATAAAATAAAACTTTTTAGGTTCATCTATTTGAAATCTTCAATTAAAAATGTTGAAAAATATATTTAATCTTTTCAATTGTGAGGCCTTATGGTCTTGTAAGGCTGTTGCCACCTCCAGGCTGGGTTATTCAGCCACTATATAGTCTCCTCATGCTGCCACCACCTCCACGCTGTGTCATTTAGCCACTATATGGTCTCCTCATGCTGCCGCCACCTCCAGGCTGTGTCATTCTATTAATTTACTACCACAGCACATTCCCTATGAGTGTTCTACACTCCTATTGAGGCTCTCTGTAGCCCAAAAATTTGCATTTTTAATAGCGATTCGCTGCAAATAAATTCGGACCGAAACTTATTTTTTTCGGAAAATTCGTCCGAGTCAAATTTTTTCAAAAATTTGCTTATCTCTAGCCATAATCTTTGGTGACCACCAAAGAGCGGGTCAGAGCACCTCTGGAACTGCGTCCCTGGCCAACATTTTCCAGGTGAGGTCCCCAACACTGGAAAGAAGGGACGATCCCAGAAAAAATGCAGTTTCGCAAGAGGGGGATTCAGAAGGAAACCACCACTCAATGCGCCACTTGCCCCGATCATCCGGGCCTCTGCATTAAGGATTGCTTCAGGGAGTATCAAACTTCCATGGAGCACTACATTTTTTATCCTTTTCTCTAATTTTAATTCCCTTTACATTCGACTTTAATGTACCAGCCCAGAGTACATTGTCTTCCAAATTTTAAACCCAAACAACCCCTGGTGTTCTGGCACCATGGGAGGTTTGTTAATGCACATGGCCCCCTACTTCAATTCCAGCAAAATTCTCTCTCCAAAAGTCTATGTTACGCCGAGCGCTCCGGGTCCCCGCTCCTCCCCGGAGCGCTCACAACGTTCTCCTGTTCGCAGCGCCCCGGTCAGACCCGCTGACCGGGTGCGCTGCGATAATGTCTCTAGCTGGGATGCGATTCGCGATGCGGGACGCGCCCGCTCGCGGTGCGCATCCTGACCCGCTTACCAGACTCGCTCCCCGTCTGTGCTGCCTCGGCGTGCGCGGCCCCGCTCCCTAGGGCGCGCGCGCACCGGATCTTTGTGATTTAAAGGGCCGGTGCGCCACTGACTGGCGCATGGGTTTTAATTAGTGTCTTCACCTGTGCACTTCCCTATATTACCTCACTTCCCCTGCACTTCCTTGCCGGATCTTGTTGCCATTGTGCCAGTGAAAGCGTTCCTTGTGTGTTCCTAGCCTGTGTTCCAGACCTCTTGCTGTTGCCCCTGACTACGATCCTTGCTGCCTGCCCTGACCTTCTGCTACGTCCGACCCTGCTCTTGTCTAACCCCTTGTACCGCGCCTATCTCAGCAGTCAAAGAGGTTGAGCCGTTGCCGGTGGATACGACCTGGTTGCTACCGCTGCTGCAAGTCCATCCTGCTTTGCGGCGGGCTCTGGTGAAAACCAGTAGCAACTTAGAACCGGTCCACCGACACAGTCCACGCCTATCCCTCTCTGACACAGAGGATCCACCTCCAGCCTGCCGAATCCTAACTGTCTAATGGTGCTCCTTCTGTTCTGAGACCTGTAGTGTGCCAACAGAGCACTTAACGTCCACATATGGGGCATTTTCTTAATCAGAAG
Source organism: Hyla sarda (assembly GCF_029499605.1). Lineage (NCBI taxonomy): Eukaryota > Metazoa > Chordata > Amphibia > Anura > Hylidae > Hyla > Hyla sarda. The sequence continues at coordinate 295,587,780 of NC_079191.1, forward strand.
AAATTGGGCTTCAAATTTTGGGATCCATTTTCACCTATTACACCATGTGAAAATGAAAAATTTGGAGTAACACCATCATTTGTTAAAAATTTAACTTTTCATCTTCTTGTCCAAGTTTAACGCAAACCCGTCAAACACCTGTGAGGTGTTAAGGCTCACTGTACCCCCCATGTTACGTTGCTTGAGGTGTGCAGTTTCCCAAATAGTGTGACGTGTTTTTTTGCTGTTTTGGAACCCTGGGGACATGCTAAATGCAACATGCGCCGCTTTGCGGCGGGCTCTGGTGAAAACCAGTAGCAACTTAGAACCGTTCCACCGACACGGTCCACGCCTATCCCTTTCTGACACAGAGGATCCACCTCCAGCCTGCCGAATCCTGACAGTAGATCCGGCCATGGATCCCGCTGAGGTCCCGCTGCCAGTTACATAGTTAGTACGGTCGAAAAAAGACATATGTCCATCAAGTTCAACCAGGGAATTAAGGGGTAGGAGTGTGGCGCGATATTGGGGAAGGGATGGGATTTTATATTTCTTCATAAGCATTAATGTTATTTTGTTCCATGAATGTATCTAATCCTGTTTTAAAGCTGTTAATTGTTCCTGCTGTGACCAGTTCCTGAGGTAGACCGTTCCATAAATTCACAGTCTTCACGGTAAAGAAGGCGTGTCGCCCCTTGAGACTAAACCTTTTCTTCTCCAGACGGAGGGAGTGCCCCCTGGTCCTTTGGGGGGGTTTAACCTGGAACAGTTTTTCTCCATATTTTTTGTATGGGCCATTAATATACTTATATACGTTTATCATATCCCCCCTTAAACGTCTCTTCTCAAGACTAAACAATTGTAACTCCTTTAATCGCTTCTCATAGCTAAGATGTTCCTGTTACGCCGAGCGCTCCGGGTCCCCGCTCCTCCCCGGAGCGCTCGCTTCACTCCCTCCGCTGCAGCGCTCCGGTCACGTCCTCTGACCCGGGGCGCTGCGATCCCGCTGCCAGCCGGGATGCGATTCGCGATGCGGGTAGCGCCCGCTCGCGATGCGCACCCCGGCTCCCCTACCTGACTCGCTCCCCGTCTGTTCTGTCCCGGCGCGCGCGGCCCCGCTCCCTAGGGCGCGCGCGCGCCGGGTCTCTGCGATTTAAAGGGCCACTGCGCCGCTGATTGGCGCAGTGGTTCCAATTAGGGTTTTCACCTGTGCACTTCCCTATATTACCTCACTTCCCTTGCACTCCCTTGCCGGATCTTGTTGCCTTAGTGCCAGTGAAAGCGTTCCTTGTGTGTTCCTTGCCTGTGTTTCCAGACCTTCTGCCGTTGCCCCTGACTACGATCCTTGCTGCCTGCCCCGACCTTCTGCTACGTCCGACCTTGCTTCTGCCTACTCCCTTGTACCGCGCCTATCTTCAGCAGCCAGAGAGGTGAGCCGTTGCTAGTGGATACGACCTGGTCACTACCGCCGCAGCAAGACCATCCCGCTTTGCGGCGGGCTCTGGTGAAAACCAGTAGTGGCTTAGAACCGGTCCACTAGCACGGTCCACGCCAATCCCTCTCTGGCACAGAGGGTCCACTACCTGCCAGCCGGCATCGTGACAGTTCCATGCCCCATATTAGTTTAGTCGCACGTCTCTGCACCCTTTCCAACTCCGCAGTGTCCCTTTTATGCCCAAAACTGAACAGCATATTCCAGGTGAGGCCGTACCAATGCTTTATAAAGGGGGAGTATTATGTCCCTGTCCCTTGAGTCCATGCCTCTTTTGATACATGACAATATCCTGCCGGCTTTGGAAGCAGCAGCCTGACATTGCATGCTATTCTGTAGTCTGTGATCTACAAGTACACCCAGATCCTTCTCTACCAGTGACTCTGACAGTTTAATCCCCCCTAAGACATACGATGCATGCAGGTTATTAGTACCCAGATGCATAACTTTACATTTATCCACATTGAACCTCATTTGCCAAGTGGATGCCCAGACACTTAGTCTATCCAAGTCATCTTGTAACTTATGCACATCCTCTATAGACTGTACTGTGCTACAAAGCTTGGTGTCATCTGCAAAGATAGAAACAGTTGTCGCTGACCTTACCACGGTGGTCGCCCAGCAGTCACAACAGATAGCGCAACAAGGCCACCAGCTGTCTCAACTGACTGTGATGCTACAGCAGCTTCTACCACAGCTTCAGCAACCATCTCCTCCGCCAGCTCCTGCACCTCCTCCGCAGCGAGTGGCCGCATACAGCCTCCGTTTATCATTGCCGGACAAGTTTGATGGGGATTCTAAACTTTGCAGTGGTTTTCTCTCGCAATGTTCCTTGCATTTGGAGATGATGTTGGACCAATTTCCAACTGAAAGGTCAAAGGTGGCTTTCGTGGTCAGCCTTCTGTCTGGGAAGGCCCTGTCATGGGCCACACCGCTCTGGGACCGCAATGATCCTGTCACTGCCTCTGTACACTCTTTCTTCGCGGAGATTCGAAGTGTCTTCGAGGAACCAGCCCGAGCCTCTTCTGCCAAGACTGCCCTTCTGAACCTGGTCCAGGGTAATTCTTCTGTTGGCGAGTACGCCATCCAATTCCGTACTCTCGCCTCCGAATTGTCCTGGAATAACGAGGCCCTCTGCGCGACCTTCAAAAAAGGCCTATCCAGTAACATCAAAGATGTGCTGGCCGCACGAGAAATCCCTGCTAATCTGCATGAACTTATTCATCTGGCCACCCGCATTGACATGCGTTTTTCCGAACGGAGTCAGGAGCTCGCCAGGATATGGACTTTGTTCGCACGAGGCGGTTTCTCTCCCCCGGCTCCTCTCTTCTCTGGTCCGCTGCAATCTGTTCCTGTGCCTTCCGCCGTGGAGGCTATGCAAGTAGACCGGTCTCGCCTGACAGCTCAAGAGAGGACACGCCGCCGCATTGAGAACCTATGCCTGTACTGTGCCAGTACCGAACACTCCTTGAAGGATTGTCCTATCCGACCTCCACGTCAGGAAAGACGCACTCCGACTTTGCACAAAAGTGAGACAGCTCTAGGTGTGAACTCTGCTTCTCCACGTCTTACTGTGCCTGTGCGGATTTCTTCTTCTACCTTCTCCTTCTCAGCTGTGGCCTTCTTAGATTCCGGATCTGCAGGAAATTTTATTTTGGCCTCTTTCGTTAACAGGTTCAACATCCCAGTGACCAGTCTCGCCAGACCCCTCTACATCGCCTCTGTTAATGGTGAAAGATTGGACTGTACTGTGCGTTACCGCATGGAACCCCTCTTAATGTGCATTGGACCCCATCATGAAAAGATTGAATTTCTGGTCCTCTCTAACTGCACTTCTGAAATTCTTCTTGGACTACCTTAGCTTCAACGCCATTCCCCTACCCTCGATTGGACCACCGGGGAAATCAAGAACTGGGCTACTACTTGCCACAAAAAGTGTCTTATGTCTGCTCCCAGTCCTGTCAGTCAAAACCCTATGGCTCCCCCGATACCAGGTCTCCCCAAGGTCTATCTGGACTATGCTGATGTTTTTTGCAAAAAACAAGCAGAGACTTTGCTTTCTCACAGGCCTTATGACTGTCCTATTGATCTCCTCCCTGGTACTATTCCACCCCGGGGCAGAATCTATCCTCTATCTGCTCTGGAAACACAAGCCATGACGGAGTACATTCAAGAAAATTTAAAAAGGGGATTTATCCGCAAGTCTTCCTCACCTGCCGGAGCAGGGTTCTTCTTCGTCTCCAAAAAAGACGGCTCCTTACGACCATGCATTGATTACCGCGGTCTTAATAAAATCACTATAAAAAAACACTACCCCCTACCTCTTATCTCGGAACTCTTTGACCGCCTACGTGGCGCCAACATCTTTACCAAATTGGATTTAAGAGGTGCATATAATCTCATCCTCATTAGGGAAGGGGACGAGTGGAAGACCGCGTTTAACACCAGAGATGGACACTTTGAATATCTGGTAATGCCTTTTGGGCTTTGCAATGCCCCTGCCGTCTTCCAGGACTTTGTAAATGAAATTTTTCGTGATCTATTATATACCTGTGTTGTGGTCTACCTGGACGATATTTAAATTTTTTCTTCTAACCTAGAAGAACACCGCCGGCATGTCTGCATGGTTCTTCCGAGACTTCGGGACAATCAGTTATATGCCAAGATGGAAAAATGTCTCTTTGAATGTCAATCTCTTCCTTTCCTAGGATATTTAGTCTCTGGCCAGGGACTCCAAATGGACCCGGACAAACTATCAGCCATGTTGGATTGGCCATGCCCCTCCAGACTCCGTGCTATCCAACGTTTCTTGGGGTTTGCCAATTACTACAGACAATTTATTCCACATTTTTCCACTATTGTGGCCCCAATTGTGGCCCTAACCAAGAAAAACGCCAACCCTAAGTCCTGGCCTCCTCAAGCGGAAGAGGCGTTCAACCGTCTCAAAACTGCCTTTTCTTCTGCTCCCGTACTCTCCAGACCTGATCCATCTAAACCCTTCTCTCTGGAGGTAGACGCCTCCTCGGTGGGAGCTGGAGCTGTGCTCCTACAGAAAAATTCTTCCGGACATGCTGTTACTTGTGGTTTCTTTTCTAGGACCTTCTCTCCGGCGGAGGGAAAACTACTCCATTGGTGATCGAGAACTACTGGCCATAAAACTGGCTCTCGAGGAATGGAGGCACCTGCTGGAGGGGTCCAAATACCCAGTTATTATATACACCGATCACAAGAATCTCTCTTATCTTCAGTCTTCCCAACGGCTGAACCCTCGCCAGGCCAGGTGGTCGTTGTTCTTTGCCCGTTTTAACTTTGAGATTCATTTTCGCCCCGCTGACAAGAACATTAGGGCTGACGTTCTCTCTCGTTCCTCGGATGTCTCTGAAATGGAAGCCTCCCTGCAACACATTATTCCTCCTGACTGTCTGATCTTCGCTTCCCCAGCTTCCATCAGACAAACTCCTCCTGGAAAGACCTTCGTTCCTCCACGACAGCGCCTCAGGATTCTCAGGTGGGGACACTCCTCACACCTCGCTGGCCATGCTGGCATCAAGAAATCCGTCCAGCTCATCTCTCGTTTTTATTGGTGGCCTACCCTGGAAGCAGATGTTGCTGATTTTGTTCGGGCTTGTACAGTCTGTGCCCGGGACAAGACTCCTCGCCAGAAGCCTGCCAGTCTCCTCCATCCTCTGCCTGTTCCTGAGCTACCATGGTCTCAGATTGGTATGGACTTTATTACTGACTTACCTTTATCCCATGGCAACACAGTTATTTGGGTGGTCGTTGATCGTTTCTCCTAGATGGCACATTTTATTCCTCTTCCAGGTCTTCCTTCTGCGCCTCAGTTGGCGAAACAATTTTTTGTGCACCTTTTTCGCCTTCACGGGCTTCCTACGCATATCGTTTTGGATAGAGGCGTTCAATTTGTGTTGAAATTCTGGAGGGCCCTCTGTAATCAGCTTAAAATCAAATTAAACTTCTCGTCTTCCTATCATCCCCAATCCAATGGGCAAGTGGAAATAGTTAATCAGGTTCTTGGTGACTATTTGCGACATTTTGTTTCCTCCCGCCAGGATGACTGGACCGATCTCCTACCATGGGCCGAATTCTCGTACAATTTCAAAGTCTCTGAGTCTTCCGCTAAATCCCCATTCTTTGTGGTGTACGGCCATCACCCTCTTCCCCCCCCCTCCCCACTCCCATGCCTTCTGGTTTGCCCGCTGTTGATGAGGTGACTCGGGACTTCTCCACCATCTGGAAAGAGACTCAAAAATCTCTCATAGAGGCCTCATCCCGGATGAAGAAACATGCCGACAAAAAAAGAAGAACTCTTCCTGTCTTTTCTCCTGGAGACAAAGTTTGGCTTTCCGCCAAGTATGTCCGCTTTTGTGTCCCCAGTTATAAACTGGGACCACGTTATCTTGGTCCTTTTAAAATCAAATGCCAAATCAACCCTGTCTCCTACAAACTCCTTCTTCCTCCCTCTCTCCGTATTCCTAATGCTTTTCATGTCTCTCTCCTTAAACCACTCATCCTTAACCGCTTCTCTCCTAAGGTTGTTGCTCCTACTCCTGTCTCCGGGTCCTCTGACATCTTCTCGGTTAAAGAAATTCTGGCATCCAAGACGGGCAGAGGTAAAAAAAAAAATTCTTGTAGATTGGGAGAATTGCGGCCCGGAGGAGAGGTCATGGGAACCCGAGGACAACATCCTTGACAAGGACCTTATCCACAAATTCTCAGGTTCTAAAAAGAGGGAGAGACCCAAGGGGGGAGGGGTACTGTTACGCCGAGTGCTCCGGGTCCCCGCTCCTCCCCGGAGCGCTCACAGCATTCTCCTGTTCGCAGCGCCCCGATCAGACCCGCTGACCGAGTGCGCTGCGATAATGTCTCTAGCCGGGATGCGATTCGCGATGCGGGACGCGCCCGCTCGCGGTGCGCATCCCGACCCGCTTACCAGACTCGCTCCCCGTCTGTGCTGCCCCGGCGTGCGCGGCCCCGCTCCCTAGGGCGCGCGCACGCCGGGTCTTTGCGATTTAAAGGGCCGGTGCGCCACTGATTGGCGCATGGGTTTTAATTAGTGTCTTTACCTGTGCACTTCCCTATATTACCTCACTTCCCCTGCACTTCCTTGCCGGATCTTGTTGCCGTTGTGCCAGTGAAAGCGTTCCTTGTGTGTTCCTAGCCTGTGTTCCAGACCTCTTGCCATTGCCCCTGACTACGATCCTTGCTGACCCTGACCTTCTGCTACATCCGACCCTGCTCTTGTCTTACCCCTTGTACCGCGCCTATCTCAGCAGTCAGAGAGGTTGAGCCGTTGCCGGTGGATACGACCTGGTTGCTACCGCCACTGCAAGTCCATCCCGCTTTGCGGCAGGCTCTGGTGAAAACCATTAGCAACTTAGAACCGGTCCACCGACACGGTCCACGCCTATCCCTCTCTGACACAGCCTGCCGAATCCTGACAGTCTAATGGTGCTCCTTCTGTTCTGAGACCTGTAGTGTGCCAACAGAGCACTTAACGTCCACATATGGGGCATTTTCTTAATCAGAAGAAATTGGGCTTCAAATTTTGGGATCCATTTTCTCCTATTACACCATGTGAAAATGAAAAATTTGGAGTAACACCATCATTTGTTAAAAATTAAACTTTTCATCTTCTTGTCCAAGTTTAACGCAAACCCGTCAAACACCTGTGAGGTGTTAAGGCTCACTGTACCCCCCATGTTACATTGCTTGAGGTGTGCAGTTTCCCAAATAGTGTGACATGTGTTTTTTTGCTGTTTTGGAACCCTGGGGACATGCTAAATGCAAAACATTTCGGCAAAATTCTCTTTCAAAAAGCCAAATTTTTCTCCTTCTCTTCTGAGCATTGTAGTGCACTAGCAGAGCACTTTACATCCACATATGGGGTATTTGCATACTCAGAAGAAATGGAGTTTTAAATTTTGGGGGGCATTTTCTCCTATTCCCCCTTGTGAAAAAGAAAAAATTAAGTTAAAGGGGTTATCCAGGAAAAAACTTTGTTTATATATCAACTGGCTCCAGAAAGTTAAACAGATTTGTAAATTGAACAAAAAGGGTTGTGCAGCTCACAATTAACTAGCCGAGGTAAGGAGGTTTTGCACCTACACCAGGTGCTAGAAATTAAAAAGAATATTTTCAAACAGTAACCAGTTGCCTGATACAGGGATGAAAAATAATACAAATAAATAGCTGGATCGTGCTTCAAATATAGGATACAATTTTATTAAAAATATATAAAATGTCAATTGATATGACTTAACCTTGTTGCACAGGGCCCTTGTGCCAAGGTGAAGAAGTAAATTTACTTAGACATACACTTGTAATATATAAACACCGATATTTTTACAAAAATATATAATGTAAAATAAAAAATCTAAAAAATTTTAAAAAATATTAATATAATAATAAATCACTTTCGATAGTCCGGTAACTGGAAATCCAGAGATGTGTTAAAGTCCCCTAACTGATATAGAATCCTGATATACTGAAAGGAATGGGTGGGTTAATATTTACCAGCTTGAATAGAGTCCCACTGTAACGTCACCTGAAGACAACTCGTGAGGTCCGCAAATCTCGGGTGGTGAAAAGACGCTGGCATGCGTCACCGCGGCGGTCTGCCTGCCACAGACCAGTGTGAATGATAGCCGCTCCCGTGATCCTTCTCTGCAGTTGAAATCTTAGCGGTGCAGACCTCGTGGTATCCTGATGGCGTGTGACGTCTCAGGCGCTTGGCAACGCCGCCTGAATGTGTAGACTTGGATGGTATTGCTGGTTTGACCCACAATCGATCCTTCAGAGGTGAGTGAAATATCGGTGCTAAAATCATACACCTAGACGCGTTTCAGGGCTCTTACAAGCAGAGCACGGCCCTTTCCTCAGTAGGTATGTATGCTGGATATGAAGAAACTGATCCATTTAAGTATTGCTCTGGTTGTAATCAAATCAAATGCACATGGGTGATGCTTAGGGTGAACACAAACTTGGGACGGATTTCCATGTGGATTACTTCATTTGTAAAATCCGTACTGGCATCACTCTCAGTGAATAGATGGATAAATGTCCGCGGTTTTGAACTACCGCATCATGTGTAAAAGCATATAGACACCAATCATAAGGACATCATAAAAATAGACAAAATTGAATACACAGTGTATTAAATCAATATACTTACAGAATATATCTTATACAAATGCAAATAAAGAAAATAATGAACAAAAAAATAATCATAAAAAGGTAGATTGAAATAAAAATAAAAAATGATAATAAATAAAATAAAAATAAAAATAAGTGAATAAAATATATAGATATGAAAATAAATAAGAAAAGAAAGAGAAAAGAAAAAAGGAAAATTATAAAAATGGAAATAAAAAAAAATAAAAAGAGTTGTTGCAAAAGATAATTATAAAAAATAAAATAAGTGTAAAAAAAAACAATAAATGAAAATAATAGAGAGATTAATAAATAATAATAAATAATACTTTTATGAGGACCACAATCATGTGAGTTGATATGTATAACTACCAAACCTAAACTTCGTACTATGAAAAGGAAGATGGAAATTCACACAACCAGGACTATATTGTACATATACCTATGAATGAAAATCTTGCTGTGGAGAATATGTAGGGGACAAGGAAGCCCCCCGGGTCCACCCTGAATATAAAAAGTGGGTGGACTCTGGGAACCTGCACGTCCCCTACAAAAAAACAAATAATTCAAAAGTAGAATTCAGCCCATTTGGCTCTAAAGTATCAAACTCATAGATTTTTTTGCTCTCTGCTCTAGACATCCTTATAATTAGACTTCCCCCTCTCCAATCTTTTTTTATTTTCTGTATCCCGATGAAGGAAAAAATTTTTAATCTCTATTATGCACATTTGCAAAGTGTGCTGACAGGGGATGTTTCTGATTGCCATTTTTAATATTCATAATATTCATAATTTTCTTTGCACCTAAAATGACAACCACTGAATCTACAGAACACAATCTGAAATTAATTTTGCCATACAATTCAGATCATAAAAAGATACAGAATGTTATATCCAAACATTGGAGTAAAGTTAAAGCAGACAAAGATGTGGGCTGTCTTATACCTCATCGTCCTGCAATAGTTTACACCAAAGCCCCAAACCTAGGACGAGCGGTGGCACCCTCCGTCAAATCCCCAACAAATAAAACTCAAAAATCATCTGAAACTTGGCTTAGTACAAAAGGATTCTTCCGATGTGGTTTATGCCCCAATCGTTTAAAAGTAAAGGGTCCTAAAAAAACTATAGAAGCAATATCTTGTAGCAACAGTTTCAAATGGTCCATAGAAGATCATATTTCATGTAATACTACAGGTGTTATATATACAATAGAATGTAGTTGTAAGAAACAATATATAGGAAGAACCAAGAGAACTTTAAAGATACATATTGGGGAGCATATTATGAATATTAACCCCTTAAGGACCAAGGGCGTACAGGTACGTCCTTGATCCTGCTCTCCTGATATAGCGCGGGGTTACACAGTAACCCCGCGTCATATCACGGCGGGCCTGGCGTCATAGTGAGGCCGGGACCCGCCTCTAATAGCGCGCAGCGCCGATTGCGGCGCCGCGTGCTATTAATCCTTTAGCCGCGCGCTCAGAGCCGCGCTTTCGCTAAAAGCGAAACTGAAAGTGTCCGGCTAGCTCAGTCGGGCTGGTCGGGATAGCCGCGGCTAATCGCGGCATCCCAAACAGCTGACAGGACAGCGGGAGGGCCCCTACCTGCCTCCTCGCTGTCCGATAACCGAATGACTGTTCAGTGCCTGAGATCCAGGCATAATCAGTCATGCGGCAGAATCGTTGATCACTGGTTTCTTATGAGAAACCAGTGATCAATGATGAAGATCAGTGTGTGCAGTGTTATAGGTCCCTATGGGACCTATAACACTGCAAAAAAAAAGTGAATAAAGATCATTTAACTCCTCCCCTATTAAAAGTTTGAATCACCCCCCTTTTCCAATAAAAAAAAACCACAGTGTAAATAAAAATAAACATATATGGTATCACCGCGTGCGGAAATGTCCGAATTATAAAAATATATCATTAATTAAACCGCTCGGTCAATGGCGTGTGCGCAAAAAAATTCCAAAGTCCAAAATAGTGCATTTTTGGTCACTTTTTATATCATTTAAAAATGAATAAAAAGCGATCAATAAGTCCTATCAATGCAAAAATTGGCTGTCGGTGACTGCTGAGAGTTGTAGTTTTTCAACAGCTGAAGGCACACTGAGTTAAGTAGTAAACTTGTGTGTCTCCAGCTGTTGCATAACTACAAGACCCAGCATGCCCTTCCGCTGTCCGTACATGCTGGGGGTTGTAGCTTTTGCAACAGCTGAAGGCACACTGGTTGCAAAACACTGAGTTTGTTACCAAACTCGGTGTTTCACAACCTGTGTGTCTCCAGCTGTTGCAAAACTACAACTCCCAGCATGCACTGATAGACCGTACATGCTGGGAGTTGTAGTTTTGCAACAGCTGGATGTTCCCCCCCCCCCCCAATGTGAACGTACAGGGTACACTCACATGGATTACAGTAAGTATCCGGCTGCAAGTTTGAGCTGCAGCAAATTTTCTGCCGCTGCTCAAACTGCCAGCGAGAAACTACTGTGAACCCCCGCCCGTGTGACTGTACCCTAAAAACACTACACTACACTACCACAAAATAAAATAAAAAGTAAAAAACACTACATATACACATACCCCTACACAGCCCCCCTCCCCTCCCCAATAAAAATTAAAAACGTCTGGTACGCCACTGTTTCCAGAACGGAGCCTCCAGCTGTTGCAAAACAATTACTCCCAGTATTGCCAGATAGCCACTGACTGTCCAGGCATGCTGGGAGTTTTACAACAGCTGGAGGCACCCTGTTTGAGAATCACTGGCGTAGAATTCCCCTATGTCCACCCCTATGCAATCCCTGATTTAGGCCTCAAATGCGCATGGCGCTCTCACTTTGGAGCCCTGTCGTATTTCAAGGCAACAGTTTAGGGACACATATGGGGTATCGCCGTACTCGGGAGAAATTGGGCTTCAAATTTTGGGGGATATTTTCTGCTATTACCCTTTTTAAAAATGTAAAATTTTTGGGAAAACAAGCATTTTAGGAAATTTTTTTTTTTTTTTTACATATACAAAAGTCATGAAACACCTGTGGGGTATAAAGGTTCACTTAACCCCTTGTTACGTTCCCCGAGGGGTCTAGTTTCCAAAATGGTATGCCATGTGGTTTTTTTTTGCTGTCCTGGCACCATAGGGGCTTCATAATGCGGCATGCCCCCATAGCAAAATTTGCTTTCAAAAAGCCAAATGTGACTCCTTCTCTTCTGAGACCTGTAGTGCGCCAGCAGAGACATTTTCACCCCCATATGGGGTGTTTTCTGAATCGGGAGAAATTGGGCTTAAAATTTTGGGGGGTATTTTCTGCTATTACCCTTTTTAAAAATGTAAAAATTTTTGGGAAATCAAGCATTTTAGGTAAAAAAAAAATTTTTTTTTTACATATGCAAAAGTCGTGAAACCCCTGTGGGGTATTAAGGTTCACTTTACCCCTTGTTACGTTCCCTGAGGGGTCTAGTTTCCAAAATGGTATGCCATGTGTGTTTTCTTGCTGTCCTGGCACCATAGGGGCTTCCTAAAGGTGACATGCCCCCCAAAAAACATTTGTCGCTCCTTCCCTTCTGAGCCCTCTACTGCGCCCGCCGAACAATTAACATAGACATATGAGGTATGTGCTTACTCGAGAGAAATTGGGTTTCAAATCCAAGTAAAAATTGTCTCCTTTTTACCCCTTGCAAAAATTCAAAAATTGGGTCTACAAGAACATGCGAGTGTAAAAAATGAAGATTTTGAATTTTCTCCTTCACTTTGCTGCTATTCCTGTGAAACACCTAAAGGGTTAATACACTTAATGAATGTCATTTTGAATACTTTGGGGGGTGTAGTTTTTATAATGGGGTCTTTTATGGGGTATTTCTAATATGAAGACCCTTCAAATCCACTTCAAACCTGAACTGGTCCATGAAAAATAGCGAGTTTGAAAATTTTCTGAAAAATTTCAAAATTGCTGCTGAACTTTGAAGCCCTCTGGTGTCTTCCAAAAGTAAAAACTCATAAATTTTATGATGCAAACATAAAGTAGACGTATTGTATATGTGAACCCAAAAAAAAATTATTTTGATTATCCATTTTCCTTACAAGCAGAGAGCTTCAAAGTTAGAAAAATGCAAAATTTTCATTTTTTTCATCAAATTTGGGGATTTTTCACCAAGAAAGGATGCAAGTTACCATAAAATTTTACCACTAAGTTAAAGTAGAATATGTCACGAAAAAACAATCTCGGAATCAGAATGATAACTAAAAGCATTCCAGAGTTATTAATGTTTAAAGTGACAGTGGTCAGAATTGCAAAAAACGCTCCGGTTCTTAAGGTGAAAAAGGGCTCGGTCCTTAAGGGGTTAAAAAGCGGTATATTTTTTATATTTTTATAATTCGGACATTTCCGCATGTGGCGATACCACATATGTTTATTTTTATTTTTATTTACACTGTGTTTTTTTTATTCTTGGAAATGCCGGGTGATTCAAACTTTTATTAGGGGAAGGGATAATTGAAAGGGTTAATGATTTTTTTTTACACTTTTTTAATGCAATATTATAGCTCCTATAGGGGGCTATAACATTGCATTAACTGATCTTTAACACTGATTGATTCATCTCCATAGGAATGGATCAATCAGTGTTTTCGGCGATTGAATGCTCAAGCCTGGATCTCAGGCTTGAAGCATTCAATCGGCGATCGGACTGCAGGAAGGAAGGTAAGAGACCTTCCTCCTGTGCTACAGCTGTTCGGGATGCCGCGATTATACTGCGGCGATCCCGAACAGCTCCCTGAGCTAACCGGCACTTTTTACTTTCACTTTTAGCCGCGCGGCTCAGCTTTGAGCGCGCGGCTAAAGGGTTAATAGCGCTATTAGAGGCGGGTCCCGGCTTCACTATGACGCATGTGACCCCGTGTTATATCGCAGGACCGGGACCCAGGACGTACTCATACGTACTCATACGTCCTGGGTCCTTAAGAGGTTAAGGGGTTAAAAATGGCAATCAGAAACATCCCCTGTCAGCACATTTTGCAAATGTGCATAATAGAGATTTAAATTTTTTTTCCTTCATCGGGATAGAGAAAATAAAAAAAGATTGGAGAGGGGGAAGTCTAATTATAAGGATGTCTAGAGCAGAGAGCAAAACAATTTATGAGTTTGATACTTTAGAGCCAAATGGGCTGAATTCTACTTTTGAATTATTTGGTTTCTTGTAGGGGACGTGCAGGTCCCCAGAGTCCACCCTCTTTTTATATTCAGGGTGGACCCGGGGGGCTTCCTTGTCCCCTACATATTCTCCACAGCAAGATTTTCATTCATAGGTATATGTACAATATATAGTCCTGGTTGTGTGAATTTCCATCTTCCTTTTCATAGTACGAAGTTTAGGTTTGGTAGTTATACATATCAACTCACATGATTGTGGTTCTCATAAAAGTATTATTTATTATTATTTATCAATCTCTCTATTATTTTCATTTATTGTTTTTTTTTACACTTATTTTATTTTTTATAATTATCTTTTGCAACAACTCTTTTTATTTTTTTTTTATTTCCATTTTTATAATTTTCCTTTTTTCTTTTCTCTTTCTTTTCTTATTTATTTTCATATCTATATATTTTATTCACTTATTTTAATTTTTATTTATTTATTATCATTTTTTATTTTTATTTCAATCTACCTTTTTATGATTATTATTTTTTAGTTCATTATTTTCTTTATTTGCATTTGTATAAGATATATTCTGTAAGTATATTGATTTAATACACTGTGTATTCAATTTTGTCTATTTTTATGATGTCCTTATGATTGGTGTCTATATGCTTTTACACATGATGGTAGTTCAAAACCGCGGACATTTATCCATCTATTCACTGAGAGTGATGCCAGTACGGATTTTACAAATGAAGTAATCCACATGGAAATCCGTCCCAAGTTTGTGTTCACCCTAAGCATCACCCATGTGCATTTGATTTGATTACAACCAGAGCAATACTTAACAGCTTCTCTCCCAAGGTTGTTGCTCCTACTCCTGTTTCCGGCTCCTCTGACATCTTCTCGGTTAAAGAAATTCTGGCATCCAAGACGGTCAGAGGTAAAAAAAAATTCTTGTAGATTGGGAGAATTGCGGCCCAGAGGAGAGGTCATGGGAACCCGAGGACAACATCCTTGACAAGGACCTTATCCACAAATTCTCGGGTTCTAAAAAGAGGGGGAGACCCAAGGGGGGGGGGGTACTGTTACGCCGAGCGCTCCGGGTCCCCGCTCCTCCCCGGAGCGCTCACATCGTTCTCCTGTTCGCAGCGCCCCGGTCAGACCTGCTTACCGGATGCGCTGCGATAATGTCCCCAGCCGGGATGCGATTCGCCATGCGGGACGTGCCCGCTCGCGATGCGCATCCCGACCCGCTTACCCAACTCGTTCCCCGTCTGTGCTGTCCCGGCGCGCGGCACAGCTCCCTAGGGCGCGCGCGCCGGGTCTTTGCGATTTAAAGGGCCGGTGCGCCACTGATTGGCGCATGGGTTTTAATCAGTATCTTCACCTGTGCACTTCCCTATTAATACCTCACTTCCCCTGCACTCCCTCGCCGGATCTTGTTGCCATTGTGCCATTGTGCGTTTCCTTGTGTGTTCCTAGCCTGTGTTCCAGACCTCCTGCCGTTGCCCCTGACTACGATCCTTGCTGCCTGCCCTGACGTTCTGCCACGTCCGACCCTGCTCTTGTCTACTCCCTTGTACCGCGCCTATCTCAGCAGTCAGAGAGGTTGAGCCGTTGCCGGTGGATACGACCTGGTTGCTACCGCCGCTGCAAGACCATCCCGCTTTGCGGCGGGCTCTGGTGAAAACCAGTAGCAACTTAGAACCGGTCCACCGACACGGTCCACGCCAATCCCTCTCTGGCACAGAGGATCCACCTCCAGCCTGCCGAATCGTGACAAGCACCAGTTGCCTGATACATGGATAAAAAATAATACAAATAAATAGCTGGATCATGCTTCAAATATAGGATACAATTTTATTAAAAATATATATAAAATGTCAATTGATATGACTTAGCCTCGTTGCACAGGGCCCTTGTGCCGAGGTGAAGGAATAAATTTACTTAGACATACACTTGTAATATATAAGCACCGATATTTTTACAAAAATATATAATGTAAAATAAAAAATATAAAAAAAAATATAAATATAATAATAAATCACTTTTGATAGTCCGGTAACTGGAAATCCAGAGATGTGTTAAAGTCCCGTAACTGATATAGAATCCTGATATACTGAAAGGAATGGGTGGGTTAATATTTACCAGCTTGAATAGAGTCCCACTGTAACGTCACCTGAGGACAACTCGTGAGGTCCGCAAATCTCGGGTGGTGAAAAGACGCTGGCGGTCTGCCTGCCACAGACCAGTGTGAATGATAGCCGCTCCCGTGATCCTTCGCTGCAGTTGGAATCTTAGCGGTGCAGACCTCGTGGTATCCTGATGGCGTGTGACGTCTCAGGCGCTTGGCAACGCCGCCTGGATGTGTAGACTTGGATGGTATTGCTGGTTTGACCCACAATCGATCCTTCAGAGGTGAGTGAAATATCGGTGCTAAAATCATACACCTAGACGCGTTTCAGGGCTCTTACAAGCAGAACACGGCCCTTTCCTCGGTAGATGTGTATGCTGGATATGAAGAAACTGATCCATTTAAGGATGAGTGGTTTAAGGAGAGAGACATGAAAAGCATTAGGAATACGGAGAGAAGGAGGAAGAAGGAGTTTGTAGGAGACAGGGTTGATTTGGCATTTGATTTTAAAAGGACCAAGATAACGTGGTCCCAGTTTATAACTGGGGACACGAAAGCGGACATACTTGGCGGAGAGCCATACTTTGTTTCAGGGAGAAAAAACAGGGGGAGTTCTTCTTTTTTTTGTCGGCATGTTTCTTCATCTGGGATGAGGCCTGTAGGAGAGATTTTTGAGTCTCTCTTTCCAGATGGTGGAGAAGTCCCGAGTCCCGGGCAAACCAGAAGGCATGGGAGGGGGAAGGGGGGGAAGAGGGTGACGGCCGTACACCACAAAAAATGGGGATTTAGCAGAAGACTCAGAGACTTTGAAATTGTACGAGAATTCGGCCCATGGTAGAAGATCGGCCCAGTCATCCTGGCGGGAGGAAACAAAATGTCGCAAATAGTCACCAAGAACCTGATTAACTCTTTCCACTTGCCCATTGGATTGGGGATGATAAGAAGACGAGAAATTTAATTTGATTTTAAGTTGATTACAGAGGGCCCTCCAGAATTTTGACACAAATTGAATGCCTCTATCCGAGAAGATATGCGTAGGAAGCCCATGAAGGCAAAAAATGTGCACAAAAAATTGTTTCGCCAACTGAGGCGCAGAAGGAAGACCTGGAAGAGAGATAAAATGTGCCATCTTGGAGAACCGATCAACGACCACCCAAATAACTGTGTTGCCATGGGATAAAGGTAAATCAGTAATAAAGTCCATACCAATCTGAGACCATGGTCGTTCAGGAACAGGCAGAGGATGGAGGAGGCCGGCAGGCTCCTGGCGAGGGGTCTTGTCCCGGGCACAGACTGTACAAGCCCCAACAAAATCAGCAACATCAGCTTCCAGAGTACGAGAGATGAGCTGGATGGATTTTTTGATGCCAGCATGGCCTGCGAGGTGTGAGGAGTGTCCCCACCTGAGAATCCTGAGGCGCTGGCATGGAGAGACGAAGGTCTTCCCTGGAGGAGTTTGTCTGATGGAAGCTGGAGAAGTGGAGATCAGACAGTCCGGAGGAATAATGTGTTGCGGGGAAGCTTCCATTTCAGAGGCATCCAATGAACGAGAGAGAGCGTCAGCCCTAATGTTCTTTTCAGCGGGGCGAAAATGAATTTCAAAGTTAAAACGGGCAAAGAACAACGACCACCTAGCCTGGCGAGGGTTCAGCCGTTGGGCAGACTGAAGATAAGAGAGATTCTTGTGATCACTGGGTATTTGGATCCCTCCAGCAGGTGCCTCCATTCCTCAAGCGGCAATTTTATGGCCAGTAGTTCTCGATCACCAATGGAGTAGTTTTTCTCCGCCGGAGAGAAGGTCCTAGAAAAGAAACCACAAGTAACAGCATGTCCGGAAGAATTTTTCTGTAGAAGTACCGCTCCAGCTCCCACCGAGGAGGCGTCTACCTCCAGTGAGAAGGGTTTAGATGGATCAGGTCTGGAGAGTACGGGAGCAGAAGAAAAGGCAGTTTTGAGATGGTTGAACGCCTCTTCCGCTTGAGGAGGCCAGGACTTAGGGTTGGCGTTTTTCTTGGTTAGGGCCACAATTGGGGCCACAATAGTGGAAAAATGTGGAATAAATTGTCTGTAATAATTGGCAAACCCCAAGAAACGTTGGATAGCACGGAGTCCGGAGGGGCGTGGCCAATCCAATACGGCTGATAGTTTGTCCTGGTCCATTTGGAGTCCCTGGCCAGAGACTAAGTATCCTAGGAAGGGAAGAGATTCACATTCAAAGAGACATTTCTCCATTTTGGCATATAATTGATTGTCCCGAAGTCTCTGAAGAACCATGTGGACATGCCTGCGGTGTTCTACCTGGACGATATTTTGATTTTTTCTTCTAACCTAGAAGACCACAACACAGGTATATAGAAGATCACGAAAAATGTCATTTACAAAGTCTTGGAAGACGGCAGGGGCGTTGCAAAGCCCAAGAGGCATAACCAGATATTCAAAGTGTCCTTCTCTGGTGTTAAACGCGGTCTTCCACTCGTCCCCTTCCCTGATGTGGATGAGATTATATGCACCTCTTAAGTCCAATTTGGTAAAGATGTTGGCGCCGCGTAGGCGGTCAAAGAGTTCCGAGATAAGAGGTAGGGGATAGCGTTTTTTTATAGTGATTTTATTAAGACCGCGGTAATCAATGCAAGGTCGTAAGGAGCCGTCTTTTTTGGAGACGAAGAAAAATCCAGCTCCGGCAGGGGAGGAAGACTTGCGGATAAATCCCCTTTTTAAATTCTCTTGGATGTACTCCGACATGGCTTGTGTTTCTGGAGCGGACAGAGGATAGATTCTGCCCCGGGGTGGAGTAGTACCGGGGAGGAGGTCAATAGGGCAGTCATAAGGCCTGTGAGGAGGCAAAGTCTCTGCTTGTTTTTTTCAAAAAACATCAGCATAGTCCAGATAGGCCTTGGGGAGACCTGGTATCGGAGAAGCCATAGGGTTTTGACTGACAGTACTGGGAGCAAACATAAGACAGTTCTTGTGGCAAGTAGTACCCCAGTTCTTGATTTCCCCGGTGGTCCAATCAAGGGTTGGGGAATGGCGTTGAAGCCAAGGTAGTCCAAGAAGAATTTCCGAAGTGCAGTTAGAGAGGACCAGAAATTCAATCTTTTCGTGATGGGGTCCAATGCACATTAAGAGGGGTTCCGTGCGGTAACGCACAGTACAGTCCAATCTTTCATCATTAACAGAGGCGATGTAGAGGGGTCTGGCGAGACTGGTCACCGGGATGTTGAACCTGTTAATGAAAGAGGCCAAAATAGAATTTCCTGCAGATCCGGAATCCAAGAAGGCCACAGCTGAGAAGGAGAAGGTAGAAGAAGAAATCCGCACAGGCACAGTAAGACGTGGAGAAGCAGAGTTAACACCTAGAGCTGTCTCACCATTGTGCGGAGTCGGAGTGCGTCTTTCCTGACGTGGAGGTCAGATAGGACAATCCTTCAAGAAGTGTTCGGTACTGGCACAGTACAGGCAAAGGTTCTCAATGTCCTGTTCTCGCGTGTCCTCTCTTGAGGTGTCAAGCGAGACCGGTCAACTTGCATAGCCTCCACGGCGGAAGACACAGGAACGGATTGCAGCGGACCAGAGGAGAGAGGAGCCGGGGAGAGAAACCGTCTCGTGCGAACAAAGTCCATATCCTGGCGGAGCTCCTGACGCCTTTCGGAAAAACGCATGTCAATGCGGGTGGCCAGATGAATAAGTTCATGCAGGTTAGCGGGGATTTCTCGTGCGGCCAGCACATCTTTGATGTTACTGGATAGGCCTTTTTTGAAGGTCGCACAGAGGGCCTCGTTATTCCAGGACAATTCGGAGGCGAGAGTACGGAATTGGATGGCGTACTCGCCAACAGAAGAATTACCCTGGACCAGGTTCAGCAGAGCAGTCTCGGCAGAAGAGGCTCGGGCTGGTTCCTCGAAGACACTTCTGATCTCCGTGAAGAAAAGTGTACAGAGGCAGTGACAGGATCATTGCGGTCCCAGAGCGGTGTGGCCCATGACAGGGCTTTCCCAGACAGAAGGCTGACCACGAAAGCCACCTTTGACCTTTCAGTTGGAAATTAGTCAGACATCATCTCCAAATGCAGGGAACATTGTGAGAAAAAACCACGGCAAAATTTAGAGTCCTCATCAAATTTGTCCGGCAATGATAATCGGAAGTTGGATGCGGCCACTCGCTGCGGAGGAGGTGCAGGAGCTGGCGGAGGAGATGGTTGCTGAAGCTGTGGTAGAAGCTGCTGTAGCATCACGGTCAGTTGAGACAGCTGGCGGCCTTGTTGCGCTATCTGTTGCGACTGCTGGGCGACCACCGTGGTGAGGTCAGCGACAACTGGCAGCGGGACCTCAGCGGGATCCATGGCCGAATCTACTGTCAGGATTCGGCAGGCTTGAGGTGGATCCTCTGTGCCAGAGAGGGATTGGCGTGGACCGTGTCGGTGGACCGGTTCTAAGTTGCTACTGGTTTTCACCAGAGCCCGCCGCAAAGCGGGATGGTCTTGCAGCGGCGGTAGCAACCAGGTCGTATCCACCGGCAACGGCTCAACCTCTCTGACTGCTGAGATAGGCGCGGTACAAGGGAGTAGACAAGAGCAGGGTCGGACGTGGCAGAAGGTCAGGGCAGGCAGCAAGGATCGTAGTCAGGGCAACGGCAGGAGGTCTGGAACACAGGTTAGGAACACACAAGGAAACGCTTTCACTGGCACAATGGCAACAAGATCCGGCAAGTGCAGGGGAAGTGAGGTATTAATAGGGAAGTGCACAGGTGAAGATACTGATTAAAACCCATGCGCCAATCAGTGGCGCACCGGCCCTTTAAATCGCAAAGACCCGGTGCGCGCGCCCTAGGGAGTGGGGCCGTGCTCGCCGGGACAGCACAGGCAGGGAACGAGTCTGGTAAGCGGGTCGGGATGCACATCGCGAGCGGGCGCGTCCCGCATCGCAAATCGCATCCTGGTTGTTGACATTATCACAGCGCACCCGGTCAGCAGGTCTGACCGGGGCGCTGAGAACAGGAGAACGCTGTGAGCGCTCCGGGGAGGAGCGGGGACCCGGAGCGCTCGGCGTAACAGTACTAGCCTTGAGGGGTTGGTTACTGTTTGAAAATATTCTCAACTTGAAACAACTCAACTTCAGAAGCTCAAAAGTACTGACAGTACTGACAGAAAAGTCTAAGTGCTCTCTTATGACACGTGTCTCAGAAATCGCCCAGTTTAGAAGCAAATCCCCATAGCAAATCTCTTCTACTCTGTGCAGTTCCAGAGACAAGAAGAGATGTCAGGAGAGAGCACTGTTGACAGACAGAAAACAACAACTCAACTTCAGCAGCTGATAATTATTGAAAGGATTAAGATTTTTTAATAGAAG
The DNA here is from genome assembly GCF_029499605.1 of Hyla sarda. NCBI lineage: Eukaryota > Metazoa > Chordata > Amphibia > Anura > Hylidae > Hyla > Hyla sarda. The sequence continues at coordinate 295,609,034 of NC_079191.1, forward strand.
TAATTTACAAATCTGTTTAACTTTCTTGAGCCAGTTGATATCAAACAGTTTTTTTTCCCGGAATACCCCTTTAACACCAGCATTTTAGTGTTAAAATCAAATTTTCCATTTTCACGTCCAACTTCAACTCAAAGTTGTCAAACACCTTTGAGGTGTTAAGGCTCACTATATCCCCTGTTACATTCCTTGAGGGTTCTAGTTTCCCAAGTTTTTTTTTTGCTGTTTTGGTTCCATGGGGGACTCCTAAATGCAACATGGCCCCCAAAAACCATGACAGCAAAATGCACTCTCCTTAATCCCACAGTTGCCTATCTACACGCTATTTAGCGTTGGTGTTACGCCGAGCATTCTCCTATTCGCAGCGCCCCGGTCAGACCTGCCGACCGGGTGCGCTGCGATAATGTTCCCAGCCGGGATGCGATTCGCGATGCGGGACGCGCCCGCTCGCGCGCGCGCGCCGGGTCTTTGAGATTTAAAGGGCCGGTGCGCCACTGATTGGCGCATGAGGTTTTAATCAGTACCTTCACCTGTGCACTTCCCTACTTATACCTCACTTCCCCTGCACTCCCTTGCTGGATCTTGTTGCCATTGTGCCAGTGAAAGCGTTTCCTTGTGTGTTCCTAGCCTGTGTTCCAGACCTCCTGCCGTTGCCCTGACTACGATCCTTGCTGCCTGCCCTGATCTTCTGCTACGTCCGACCTTGCTTTTGTCTACTCCATTGTACCGCGCTTATCTCAGCAGTCAGAGAGGTTGAGCCGCTGCCGGAGGATACGACCTGGTTGCTACCGCCGCTGCAAGACCATCCCGCTTTGCGGCGGGCTCTGGTTAATACCAGTAGCAACTTAGAACCGATCCACCGACACGGTCCACGCCAATCCCTCTCTGGCACAGAGGATCCACCTCCAGCCAGCCGAATCGTGACAGTAGATCCGGCCATGGATCCCGCTGAGGTCCCGCTGCCAGTTGTCGCTGACCTCACCACGGTGGTCGCCCAGCAGTCGCAACAGATAGCGCATCAAGGCCACCAGCTGTCTCAATTGACCGTGATGCTACAGCAGCTACTACCACAGCTTCAACAATCATCTCCTCCGCCAGCTCCTGCACCTCCTCCGCAGCGAGTGGCCGCATCCAGCCTCCGTTTATCTTTGCCGGACAAATTTGATGGGGACTCTAAATTTTGCCGTGGTTTTCTTTCACAATGTTCCCTGCATTTGGAGATGATGTCGGACCAGTTTCCAACTGAAAGGTCAAAGGTGGCTTTCGTAGTCAGCCTTCTGTCTGGGAAAGCCCTGTCATGGGCCACACCGCTCTGGGACCGCAATGATCCTGTCACTGCCTCTGTACACTCTTTCTTCACGGAGATTCGAAGTGTCTTCGAGGAACCTGCCCGAGCCTCTTCTGCCGAGACTGCCCTGCTGAACCTGGTCCAGGGTAATTCTTCTGTTGGCGAGTACGCCATCCAATTCCGTACTCTCACCTCCGAATTGTCCTGGAATAATGAGGCCCTCTGCGCGACCTTTAAAAAAGGCCTATCCAGTAACATCAAAGATGTGCTGGACGCACGAGAAATCCCTGCTAACCTGCATGAACGTATTCATCTTGCCACCCGCATTGACATGCGTTTTTCCGAAAGGCGTCAGGAGCTCCGCCAGGATATGGACTTTGTTCGCACGAGACGGTTTCTCTCCCCGGCTCCTCTCTCCTCTGGTCCGCTGCAATCCGTTCCTGTGTCTTCCGCCGTGGAGGCTATGCAAGTTGACCGGTCTCGCTTGACACCTCAAGAGAGGACACGCGAGAACAGGACATTGAGAACCTTTGCCTGTACTGTGCCAGTACCGAACACTTCTTGAAGGATTGTCCTATCTGACCTCCACGTCAGGAAAGACGCACTCCGACTCCGCACAATGGTGAGACAGCTCTAGGTGTTAACTCTGCTTCTCCACGTCTTACTGTGCCTGTGCGGATTTCTTCTTCTACCTTCTCCTTCTCAGCTGTGGCCTTCTTCTGTTGGCGAGTACGCCATCCAATTCCGTACTCTCACCTCCGAATTGTCCTGGAATAATGAGGCCCTCTGCGCGACCTTTAAAAAAGGCCTATCCAGTAACATCAAAGATGTGCTGGACGCACGAGAAATCCCTGCTAACCTGCATGAACGTATTCATCTTGCCACCCGCATTGACATGCGTTTTTCCGAAAGGCGTCAGGAGCTCCGCCAGGATATGGACTTTTTTCGCACAAGGCGGTTTCTCTCCCCGGCTCCTCTCTCCTCTGGTCCACTGCAATCCGTTCTTGTGCCTTCCGCCGTGGAGGCTATGCAAGTTGACCGGTCTCGCTTGACATCTCAAGAGAAGACACAACGCAGCATGGAGAACCTTTGCCTGTACTGTGCCAGTACCGAACATTTCTTGAAGGATTGTCCTATCCGACCTCCACGTCAGGAAAGACGCACGCTGACTCCGCACAAAGATGAGACAGCTCTTGATGTGAACTCTGCTTCTCCACGTCTTACTGTGCCTGTGTGGATTTCTTCTTCTACCTTCTCCTTCTCAGCTATGGCCTTCTTGGATTCCGGATCTGCAGGAAATTTTATTTTGGCCTCTTTCATCAACAGGTTCAACATCCCGGTGACCAGTCTTGCCAGACCCCTCAACATCGCCTCTGTTAATAATGAAAGATTGGACTGTACTGTGCGTTACCGCACGAAACCCCTCTTAATGTGCAAGACCGCATTTAACACCAGAGATGGACACTTTGAATATCTGGTTATGCCTTTTGGGCTTTGCAACGCCCCTGCCATCTTCCAAGACTTTGTAAATGACATTTTTCGTGATCTTCTATATACCTGTGTTGTGGTTTACCTAGACGATTTTCTGATTTTTTCTGCTAACCTAGAAGAACACCGCCAGCATGTCCGCATGGTTCTTCAGAGACTTCGGGACAATCAATTATATGCCAAAATGGAAAAATGTCTCTTTGAATGTCAATCTCTTCCCTTCTTAGGATACTTAGTCTCTGGCCAGGGACTACAAATGGACCCAGATAAACTATCAGCCGTATTGGATTGGCCACGCCCCTCCGGACTCCGTGCTATCCAACGTTTTTTGGGGTTTGCCAATTATTATAGACAATTTATTCCGCACTTTTCCACTATTGTGGCTCCTATCGTGGCCCTAACCAAGAAAAACGCCAACCCTAAGTCCTGTCCTTCTCAAGCGGAAGACGCATTCAATCATCTCAAGACTGCCTTTTCTTCTGCTCCCGTACTCTCCAGACCTGATCCATCTAAGCCCTTCTCGCTGGAGGTAGACGCCTCCTCGGTGGGAGCTGGAGCAGTACTCCTACAAAAAAATTCTTCCGGGCATGCTGTTACTTGTGGTTTCTTTTCTAGGACCTTCTCTCCGGCGGAGAAAAACGACTCCATTGGTGATCGAGAACTACTGGCCATAAAATTGTCGCTTGAGGAATGGAGGCACCTGCTGGAGGGATCCAAATATCCAGTTATTATATACACTGATCACAAGAATCTCTCTTATCTTCAGTCTGCCCAACGGCTGAACCCTCGCCAGGCTAGGTGGTCGTTGTTCTTTGCCCGTTTTAACTTTGAAATTCATTTTCGCCCTGCTGACAAGAACATTAGGGCTGATGCCTCTCTCGTTCATCGGATGCCTCTGAAGTGGAAGCTTCCCCGCAACACATTATTCATACGGACTGTCTGATCTCCACTTCTCCAGCTTCCATCAGACAAACTCCCCCAGGGAAGACCTTCGTCTCTCCACGCCAGCGCCTCAGTATTCTCAAGTGGGGACACTCCTCACACCTCGCAGGCCATGCTGGCATCAAAAAATCCATCCAGCTCATCTCTCGATTTTATTGGTGGCCTACCCTGGAAGCTGATTTTGTTGATTTCGTGCGGGCTTGTGCAGTCTGTGCCCGGGACAAGACCCCTCGCCAGAAGCCTGCTGGTGTCCTCCCTCCTCTGCCTGTTCCTGAATGACCATGGTCTCAGATTGGTATGGACTTTATTACTGACTTACCTTTATCCCATGGCAACACAGTTATTTGGGTGGTCGTTGATCGATTCTCCAAGATGGCACATTTTATCCCTCTTCCAGGTCTTCCTTCTGCGCCTCAGTTGGCGAAACAATTTTTTATACACATTTTTCGCCTTCACGGGCTGCCCACGCATATCGTCTCGGATAGAGGCGTTCAATTTGTGTCTAAATTCTGGAGGGCCCTCTGTAATCAGCTCAAAATCAAATTAAACTTCTCGTCTTCTTATCATCCCCAATCCAATGGGCAAGTAGAAAGAATTAATCAGGTTCTGAATGACTATTTGCGACATTTTGTATCCTCCCACCAGGATGACTGGGCAGATCTTCTACCATGGGCTGAATTCTCGTACAATTTCAGAGTCTCTGAATCTTCCGTTAAATCCCCATTCTTCGTGGTGTACGGCCGTCACCCTCTTCCCCCCCTTCCCACTCCCATGCCCTCTGGTTTGCCCACTGTTGATGTGGTGACTCGGGACTTCTCCACCATATGGAAAGAGACTCAAAATTCTCTCTTACAGGCTTCATCCCGGATGAAAAAACATGCCGATAGGAAAAGAAGAATTCCCCCCATTTTTTCTCCCGGAGACAAAGTATGGCTCTCCGCCAAGTATGTCCGCTTTCGTGTCCCCAGTTATAAACTGGGACCACGTTATCTTGGTCCTTTCAAAATCAAGTGCCAAATCAACCCTGTCTCTTACAAACTCCTTCTTCCTCCTTCTCTCCGTATTCCCAATGCTTTCCATGTCTCTCTCCTTAAACCACTCATCCTTAACCGCTTCTCTCCCAAAGTTGTTTCTCCCACTCCAGTTTCCGGGTCCTCTGACGTTTTTTCGGTGAAAGAAATTCTGGCATCCAAGACGGTCAGAGGTAAAAAAAATTTTTGGGTTGATTTGGAGAATTGCGGCCCAGAGGAGAGATCATGGGAACCTGAGGACAACATCCTGGACAAGAATCTTATCCTCAAATTCTCAAGTTCCAAAAAGAAGGGGAGACCCAAGGGGGGGGGGGGTACTGTTACGCCGAGCGCTCCGGGTCCCCGCTCCTCCCCGGAGCGCTCACAGCGTTCTCCTATTCGCAGCGCCCCGGTCAAACCTGCCGCGATAATGTTCCCAGCCAGGATGCGATTCGCGATGCGGGACGTGCCCGCTTGCGATGCGCATCCCGACTTGCTTACCAGACCCGTTCCCCGTCTGTGCTGTCCCGGCGCGCGTGGCCCCGCTCCTTAGGGCGCGCGCGCTGGGTCTTTGAGATTTAAAGGGCCGGTGCGCCACTGATTGGCGCATGAGGTTTTAATCAGTACCTTCACCTGTGCACTTCCCTACTTATACCTCACTTCCCCTGCACTCCCTTGCCGGATCTTCTTGCCATTGTACCAGTGAAAGCGTTTCCTTGTGTGTTCCTAGCCTGTGTTCCAGACCTCCTGCCCTCCTGCCATTGCCCCTGACTACGATCCTTGCTGCCTGCCCTGACCTTCTGCTATGTCCGACCTTGCTCTTGTCTACTCCCTTGTACCGCGCTTATCTCAGCAGTCAGAGAGGTTGAGCCGCTGCCGGTGGATACGACCTGGTTGCTACCACCGCTGCAAGACCATCCCGCTTTGCGGCAAGCTCTGGTGAATACCAGTAGCAACTTAGAACCGGTCCACCGACACGGTCCACGCCAATCCCTCTCTGGCACAGAGGATCCACCTCCAGCCAGCCGAATCGTGACAGTTGGTTAGGGGGTTGAGATAGGGTCACGTCCCTTCTCTCTGTGTATTAATTTGTGTTTTTAAGTGTTTTTAAGATGGTCTCCCCCTTTGTGGTTTTTCTAATAAAGTAATATTTATATTTATTTGTATATGTGTTTGTGTGCATTCTTTGTGGTTGCCAGTCTTTCCCTTCTTTTTTCATCATTCTCCTTTTTTGACTTGTAAAAACTGACTACTAGGGGTCTCCCTACATGTCCCGGCTGCAAGTCTCTCATAGAAATCAGACTCACGCATGAGTCCTAACTCTGATGAGGTGCAGCCTGGACACTGAAGAGCACAGCACAGCTCCCTGCCTGTCAATCAGACAGATGGGAGCAAGCAATGTGCACGCTGTATGGCGCACCTCAGCTACATTGAACACTGCCAGCAGTGAGCAAGTTTGAAAGAGGATTATGAAGGAAATACTGGGTGAAAAGAAAAAAGAAAAACTGCAGGGGGCAGGTAATGAAGAGGGCAACATACCAGCAGCATAATATAAAGCAATGGAGATGGTGGCAGGTACTCTTTATCTCCAGCAGAAAAATTTAATCACAATACAGAGAAAAAAAAAACTTTACTAGGTGTAATCTAGTATGCTAGATATAAAGTAGGTAATCAGTCAGAAGGGAGTTCAAGCTCCTCCTCTTACATTGCTGCTCCAGCAGAGTGTAACAGATTAGTTGTTGTTCTCTTCCTTATTTATTATTATTATTATTATTATAGCATAATTTTTTCATTATTATTATTTATTCATTCTTATTATTATTATTTAATCATTAATTTGTTTAAATTATTTATTTATTTATGTATTTAATTAATTTATTTAATAATTCTTCATTCCTATTGTTTCATTACTTATTTTCTTCCTTTTATTTTACCTTATTTCCTTTTGTTTGTTTTTCATATTTACATTTCTGTATATTTCATGTTTGAAAATTGCAATTTTAATACTGATATGCCAATTGGTACTGTTAGGATTCGACAGGCTGGAGGTGGATCCTCTGTGTCAGAGAGGGATTGGCGTGGACCGTACCGGTGGACTGGTTCTAAGTTGCTACTGTATTCACCAGAGTCCGTAGCAAAGCGGGATGGTCTTGCAGCGGCGGTTGCAACCAGGTCGTGTCCACCGGTAACGGCTCAACCTCACTGACTGCTGAGAGTGGCGTGGGACAGGAGAACTAGACAGAGGCGAGGTCAGACATAGCAGAAGGTCAGGGCAGGCGGCAAGGTTCGTAGTTAAGGGCAACGGCAAAAGGTCTGGTAACACTGGTAAGGCAAACACAGAAACGCTTTCACTAGGCACTGAGGCAACAAGATCTGACAATGCTGGGAAGGGGAAGTGAGGTAATATAGACATGGAGCAGATGGGAGCTAATTACACTGATTGGACCAGGCACCAATTAGTGGTGCACTGGCCCTTTAAATCTTAGAGAGCTGGCGCGCAGGCGCACGCGAGAGCGGAGCTGCGCGCGCCAGGACGTGACAGCCGGGGAACGGGACAGGTGAGTAGATTTGGATGCGACCCGCGAGCGGGCGCGTCCCGCTATGCGGATCGCATCCCCGCCGGCAATGTCAGTGCAGAGCTCCCGGTCAGCGGGTCTGACTGGGGCGCTGCAGCGAGGAGAACACCGCGAGCGCTCCGGGGAGGAGCAGTGACCCGGAGTGCTCGGCGTAACAGGTACCTCACACAGGGACAGGGGTGCTGCCATTCCCATGAATTGTGGTGAGCATAGGGACATCCCCCTTGTCCTTATACCTGATCAGCAACAGATTTTCATGGGTAAGGGCATGGGACTCACCCCTCGGGGGATAGGAGTCTGCAGGGGATAGGAAGGAAGGCCATCAGCCACACAGGTAGAGGATCCACATCCTGTTCCAGACCGCCCGCATCCAGGTGCGTGACAGCAAGATCCGGCCATGGATCCAACTGGGGTTCCTTTGCCTGATTCGGATCTTGCATCTTTCGTGGCACTTCAGTCCCAGCAGGCACAGTAGCTAAACCAGCTATCCACCATGATGCAACAGCTGCTCTCTGCTCAGCAGAATCTGCCTCAGCCACAGCCTCCTCCAGCTTCAGTACTGCCTCCCGCTGCTGCAGTTGCCTCCGGTTCGAAACTCTGTCTGTCACTTCCTGAGAAGTTTGAGGGGGATCCCAAGACTTGTCGGGGTTTCGTGACACAGTGCTCCATGCACTTAGAACTCATGGCGGACCAGTTCTCCACAGAACGAGCAAAGGTGGCCTTCGTCATCAGTCTCCTGTCTGGTAGAACCTTGGCCAGGGCTACTCCACTATGGGATCGCAGTGATGCTATCACTAATAACCTCCAGGCTTTCCTGATGGAATTTCACACAGTTTTTGAAGAACCTGCACAAGCTTCCTCCGCTGAGACTGCTTTGCTGAGTCTTTCCCAGGGCAACTCCACTGTGGGCGAATATGCCATCCGGTTCCGGACCCTGGCGTCGGAGTTGTCTTGGAATAATGAAGCTCTCTGCGCTACTTTCAAGAGGGGATTATCTAGCCAAATAAAGGATGTCCTTGCTGCCCGGGAATTGCCATCTAATCTGAATGAACTGATATAATTGGCATCCCGGATTGATATCCGTTTCTCTGAGGAACAACATCAAGAAAGAGAATCAGCACGACCATGGCGCTTTCCTCGCTTGGCACGTGTCTTCCAACAACGACCGCAACCTTCTACTTTGGTAGATCGGTCTCGCCTGACTCTACAAGAAAGAACTCGCAGCCGAGCTGAGAATCTGTGTCTCTACTGCGCCAGTGCCGATCATTTCCTCAAAGATTGTCCTGTACGTCCACAGCCACAGGGAAATGCTCGCACCTTGGGTTTGTAGGAGAGGCCTCTCCACGTTTAAATTTGACAGTCCAGCTCCTTCTTCCCTCCATAGAGATCATCTCCGTTCTGACCGTCCTGGACTCAGGCTCTGCGGGAAACTTTATTGATGCCTCCCTTGTGCATAAGCATAGTCTGCCTGTGTTCCGCCTTCTGAAACCCCTGTACATCTCTACAGTCAATGGAAAAAGACTGGACTGTACCGTGCTATACCGCAAAGAACACCTGTCTATGCAGGTCGGAGTCCTTGTCCTTCTACGTACTCCCACACTGTACTTCTCCTCTCCTTCTTGGTCTACCTTGGTTACAGCTCCATGCCCCACAGCTGGATTGGAAAACTGGAGAAGTCCTACGCTGGGGTCCACATTGTAACAGTCACTGTATCCATGTACGTGTTACTAAATTGAAACCAACTTCTAGACCTCTGCCTGGCATGCCTACTTTTCTCCAGGACTTTGCAGACGTTTTCAGTGAAAAGCAAGCTGAAGTATTGCCTCCACACCGCCCCTACGATTGCCCTATAGACTTACTGCCCGGCACCACTCCTCGCAGAGGCAGAATTTACCCCCTTGTCTGTTCCAGAAACCCAGGCCATGGCAGACTCTATCCAAGAAAATCTTCGGAAGGGGTTTATCAGGAAGTCCTCTTCTGCCGGGGCAAGGTTCATCTTCGTTGAGAAAAAAGACGGTTCTTTGCGACCACTATAGTGGGTTAAATAAAATTACTGTAAAGAACCGTTATCCACTACCACTAATCTCGGAATTATTTGATCGCCTGAGAGGTGCCAAAATCTTCTCAAACTTGATCTGTGTGGGGCATATAATTTGATTCTCATCCATAAAGGGGACGAATGGAAGACTGCATTTAATACCCGTGATGGACATTTTGAGTATCTTGTCATGCCATTTGGACTCTGTAATGCTCCAGCAGTCTTTCAGGAGTTCTTCAAAAATATTTTTCGTGATCTTCTATACACCTGTGTCATAGTCTATTTGGACGACATACTCATCTATTTGTCCAATCCTCAATCTCATCGCTCTCATCTCCACCAAGTCTTACAGCATCTCCGGGAAAATCGTCTCTATGCCAAACTGGAAAAATGCACTTTTGAAAAAAACAGTCTTCCTTTCTTGGGCTATATTGTTACAAGTGAAGGTCTCCAGATGGATCCCAACAAGTTGTCCGCTGTTCTAGACTGACCTCAACCTTCTGGTTTGAAAGCGACCCAGCGCTTCCTTGATTTTGCCAACTACTATCGACAATTTATACCACATTACTCTACTCTGGTAGCTCCCATCGTCTCCCTTACCAAGAAGATGGCTAATCCCAGGGTGTGGACACCAGAGGCTGAAGAAGCTTTCGAACAGTTGAAGTACGCCTTTGCTTCTGCTCCTGTTTTATTCAGACCTGATCCTAACAAGCCATTTTTCTTGGAAGTGGATGCTTCCTCACTAGGTAGTAGATCGTTTTTCTAAAATGGCTCATTTTGTACTGCTACCTGGTCTCCCATCAGCACCACAACTTGCCAAGCTTTTTCTCCATCATATCTTTCGTTTGCATGGACTTCCTTCCCATATTGTCTCCGACCGAGGGGTTCAGTTTGTTTCTAAATTCTGGTGGGCCCTGTGTTCACGTCTTCAAATCAAGTTGGATTTCTCATCGGCTTACCATCCTCAGTCCAATGGACAGGTCGAGAAGGTGAATCGGGTGTTGGGAGACTATCTACGCCATTTTATTTCTGCGTGTCAAGATGATTGGGTCGATCTGCTACCATGGGCTGAATTTTCCTACAACCACAAAGATTCCGATTCCTCTGGTGCTTCTCCCTTCTTTGTGTTCTATAGACATCACCCTCGTCCTCCTCTTCCTTTGTCATCTTCCTCTGGAGTTCCTGCCATCGATGGACAAGTACGGAATTTTTCTTCCATCTGGCAAAAGACACATCTTTCACTTCTACAGGCTACTTCTCGCATGAAAGTTCAGGCAGACAAGAAGAGACGTCCTCCTCCTGAGTATTCTCCTGGTGACAAAGTCTGGCTATCCACTAAATGTATCCGTTTCAAGATACCCAGTTATAAACTTGGTCCTCGTTATTTGGGTCCCTATAAAGTCAAGAAACGGCTCAATTCTGTGGCTTATTCCCTTCATCTTCCCTCCTCTCTCTGGATCTCGAACTCCTTCCATGTTTCTCTCCTGAAACCATCCATCTTCAACCGTTTTTCTCCAAGGGACATCTCTCCTGCTCCCATCTTTGGTACCTCAGATGTGTATGTTGTGAAGGAAATCTTGGACTCTAAGTTTGTCAGAGGAAAACGCTCTTTTCTGGTTGATTTGGAAGTTTTCGGTCCAGAGGAAAGGTCTTGGGTGCTCAAGAATTTTCTTAGCCGCAAAAGGAGGGGGAGACCAATAGGGGGGGTACTGTTACTACCTGCTCTCCGGCCGCACATGTCAGCCGCGAGCGCACTGTCTCTGCTTCCGGCAGGGCCGGGATTCGCATTGCGGGACTCGCCCGCATGCGAGTAATGGCCCGTCACTTTCCTCGCTCCTCTGCTGCCTCCTTCACTGATTCTCAACTCCAGCATGCGTGTCCCTGTCTCCTAGGGCGCGCGCGCTGGTGCTTTGAGATTTAAAGGGCCAGTACGCCCATAATTAGTAATGCACCTGAACAGCACATTATAAAGTTGTTGCACCTCCCACACCCCCCTGCTGGATCTTCAGTGCCATTTGCCTGAGAGAAAGCGTACCCTATTTCCTGTTTGCCATACCCGTGTACCCAGACCTTTCCGCTACGTTTATTGACTATGAACCTTTGCCGCCTGCCTTGACCTTCTGCTTCGTTGACTACGCCTCTGTCTCATCCTCCTGTACCTCGTCTTGCCCAGTTACCTGTGTGGTCGAGCCGTATTGGGGTAGCGACCTGGGTTTGCGGCAGGCTCTGGTGAAGACCGGCGGCACGTTAGACTCCGCTCCCCGATACGGTCCGAGTCATCAGCCACACAGGTAGAGGATCCACATCCTGTTCCAGACCGCCCGCATCCAGGTGCGTGACAATGTGTGATGTGATGCCATTATTATTCTTTACAGTTTCTTGCAAAGACAACTTTCGTTGGGGATAAATACATGTTACAGAATATCCAAATAATAAAAAGGGTTTATATATAAAAATTATATTAACCTTGTCTTTATTTCATACATGTTATTTATTATTTGAATTTATATATAATATATATATACATGTATAGTCCAAAAAGAACTGCAGCACTCCAAGTTCAGATGAAAATAAAAGTGGCATTTATTCCATCTAGTTCAAAGGCAACGTTTCAGCTGCGTACCTGCAGCCTTTATCAAGCAAACACACAGTGTACAGGTAGTGATATAAATATGGTGGAAACTGTGACATCATCATTACATCACACATTTGCATAAGAAAACAGAAGCGATCGGTACAAATATTCAATCAAATGTACATACAGTAGCATAGAACATATCAATAGTGATAAAGGGTGATATCAAAATGGTGCATATGTATATAGAATAAACATAATAATAACATGAAAGTGACTCACATGGACGGAAGCTCTGGGCGGAACCTGCTTGATGCGAAAAACAAACGCCGGCTGCATCATCACCCTGTGACAGGCGCGAGCGTGGCGTGTACAGAGTAAACGGAAGCACAGGAGACCAACCGGAAACAGGCGCATTGGCGCATGCGCAGTAAAGCCATCATGCTAAAGGGCTCAATTAAGGGCAATGTACAAAATGAATGGGGCAGAGCGAAGAATACTCCGCGGCCGTCATATTAAAGAGGTCAATAGAGGGCAATATAATATAGATGCAGAAGAACGGCAACCAACATTGGCGCATCAATAAGCAAGAATGTAAATAAATGGCGCAATTAAAGGTGTAGTAGATAATGGAGAAAATGAAAAAATTAAGAAAATGAAAAAAACTGATGAAGAATAGAAATAAAAAGTAATAAAAATAAAGAAAAAACATAAATAAAATAAAAGGTAAATATAGGAAGGGACTCAATCTGTGTCTGCACGTTCAGGGGACCAAAATGATAGGTATAAAAAACTACCGCAGAAGTAATAAAACTCTTTTGGAAATAATAGACCAGGATCCAAAACGTACAGGAGACCATATGCAACCGGACACTGCATTCTGGACTCCCTAGGTGCCCGAAACAAAGATGGTACAGGAACCCGACAGTGGGGAGGCATGGGGGTAACCCATGATATACGGGAAACACCCCAGTCTCCACCAGTCCCATAATTGGGAGTGGCATAATTGTAGCCCTAGCCAGAAGTGTCCCACATCCATGTACACATACATAATCGATCCTAGAAAGGTCTAAATGGTTAAGGGAATAAATGATTAGGTCACCCACTGTGCAAAGACACATCTATCATGGAGTCTGTACATCCATAGCTCAAAGGGATAAAAATACTAAATAATGTAAACAAAAAAGTTTATTAAAAAGAGTTATAGAGAAATAAAAGTACCGTATATACTCGAGTATAAGCCGAGTTTTTCAGCACGATTTTTCGTGCTGAAAACACCCCCCTCGGCTTATACTCGAGTGAACTCCCCCACCCGCAGTGGTCTTCAACCTGCGGACCTCCAGAGGTTTCAAAACTACAACTCCCAGCAAGCCCGGGCAGCCATCGGCTGTCCGGGCTTGCTGGGAGTTGTAGTTTTGAAACCTCCGGAGGTCCGCAGGTTGAAGACCACTGCGGCCTTCAACATCATCCAGCCCCCTCTCACCCCCTTTAGTTCTGTACAGTACTCACCTCCGCTCGGCGCTGGTCCGGTCCTGCAGGACTGTCCGGTGAGGAGGTGGTCCGGTGGGATAGTGGTTCCGGGCTGCTATCTTCACCGGGGAGGCCTCTTCTAAGCGCTTCGGGCCCGGCCTCAGAATAGTCACGTTGCCGTGACAACGACGCAGAGGTGCGTTCATTGCCAACGTACTTCTGCGTCATTGTCAAGGCAACGCCTCTATTCCGGGCCGGAAGCGCGGAGAAGAGGCGCCCCCGGTGAAGATAGCAGCCCGGACCACCTCCTCACCGGACCACCTCCTCTCCGGACAGCCCTGCAGGACCGGACCAGCGCCGAGCGGAGGTGAGTACTCAGAACTAAAGGGGGTGAGAGGGGGGCTGGATGATGTTGAAGGCCGCAGTGGTCTTCAACCTGCGGACCTCCGGAGGTTTCAAAACTACAACTCCCAGCAAGCCCGGACAGCCGATGGCTGCCCGGGCTTGCTGGGAGTTGTAGTTTTGAAACCTCTGGAGGTCCGCAGGTTGAAGACCACTGAGGGCGAATGATGAGAAGAGGATGATGAAGGGGGGGTGTGGGGATGATGAAGGGGGGTGGGGATGATGAAGGGGGGGGTGTGGGATGATTACAAGGGGATGATGAAGGGGGGATGTGTGGGATCATAAGGGGATGATGAAGGGGGGATGTGTGGGATGATAAGGGGATGATGAAGGGGGGATGTGCGGGATGATAAGGGGATGATGAAGGGGGGATGTGTGGGATGATGACAAGGGGATGATGAAGGGGGGATGTGTGGGATGATAAGGGGATGATGAAGGGGGGATGTGTGGGATGATGACAAGGGGATGATGATGAGGATGTTAATGACGGGTCTGGATGATGACAGGGGGGGATGAGGTATTTCCCACCCTAGGCTTATACTGGGAGTTGTAGTTTTGAAACCTCTGGAGGTCCGCAGGTTGAAGACCACTGAGGGCGAATGATGAGAAGAGGATGATGAAGGGGGGGTGTGGGGATGATGAAGGGGGGTGGGGATGATGAAGGGGGGGGTGTGGGATGATTACAAGGGGATGATGAAGGGGGGATGTGTGGGATCATAAGGGGATGATGAAGGGGGGATGTGTGGGATGATAAGGGGATGATGAAGGGGGGATGTGCGGGATGATAAGGGGATGATGAAGGGGGGATGTGTGGGATGATGACAAGGGGATGATGAAGGGGGGATGTGTGGGATGATAAGGGGATGATGAAGGGGGGATGATGAGGATGTTAATGACGGGTCTGGATGATGACAGGGGGGGATGAGGTATTTCCCACCCTAGGCTTATACTCGAGTCAATAACTTTTCCTGGGATTTTGGGTTGAAATTAGGGGTCTCGGCTTATACTCGGGTCGGCTTATACTCGAGTATATACGGTAATAGGTATGATTGATGAATGATAAATCACATAATGAAAACAATATAGGTTCTGGTTGAGCTTCTGTTTCCCAGATATAACATATGATGAGGAGAATGAATGTTCATGCAGGTTCCGTCATGCCGTCTCTAGAAAGTGAAATTAAAAAAGAGGAGATTACAATCTCAAAAAAATTCAAAAAATTTTTTTACACAGTATGTTCATAGCATAACCACAGGTGACAATATACAAAGGCTAAGGGCGTGACAGTTAATGAATAATGAATATAATTAGACTGATTAAATATTAGCAATGGGGAAGTCCACATTAAGGTCGTTGGGTTTGAGTGTTTATAACTCGAAAATCCAACGTAGTTCGCAACGATGAAGGGCAGCGATGCGATCGCCTCCTCTTTTGAGGGGGGGAATGTGGTCAATCAGAGCGAAACGAAGGTCCCGCTCTGAGTGGCCACATTCGACGAAATGGTTGGGGACAGGGAGATCTCTCCTCCCCTTCCTAATGGTGTAGCGATGTTGATTAAGGCGTGTACGAAATTCCCCTGTGGTTTCTCCCACACATAAGAGGTTACACGGACATAAAAGAATGTAAATAACAAATTTAGACGAACAAGTAAGATAGTGTCTAATCTTGTAGGTCTTGCCATGTTGTGGATAGATAAATGTTGGCCCTTTGACCATTTTGGAACAATTTATACAGTGGCAACAGGGATAACAACCTTGACTTTTGACAGTTAAATATAGTTGTCGAGTAGAGGACTGCGTCCCAATGTCGGCCCAAACAAGTTTATCACGGAGATTTGGTGCCCGCTTATAGGTCATTAAAGGTGGTGATTGAAAGTCACTGATGGATGGGAATGATCTTTTCAATATATGCCAGTGTTTTCTGACAATCTCAGAAACACGGTGAGATTGCTCATTGTATTGTGAAACGAAAGCTATGCGGTTTGCAGAGCTTTTGGGAGAAGTGTCATAGATCAGTGACTTTCGATCATGAGCAAGTACAGAACTGTATTTTATTTAAAAAACATTATTTTATTTAAAAAAATAGGAAAAGGGGGGGGGGGGTTCAAACTTATTAGGAGAGGGGCTTACACATTTAATTACTTTTTTTTTGCCCCTATAGGGGGCTATAACATGCAAACTTTTGATTGCATACACTTATCAATGCTATGCCATAGCATAGCATTGATCAATGTTATCGGAGCCCTGCTGCTCCAGTCTGCTAAACAGTCATGAAGCAACAGATGACCGATCGGACGGCGAGGAGGCAGGTGAGGACCCTCCCGTCACCCAGTAAGCTGATCGGGACATCATGATTTTGTTGCAATGGTATCGATCAGCACCGCTGAACTGCCGGGACAGTTTCACTTTCATTTTAGACGCCACAATCAACTTTGATTGCAGCATCTAAAGGGTTAATGCAGGGCATTATCCCGATCAGCAGTGCCCAGCATTAACCCTGGGTCCTGGCTGCTGATAGCAGCCGGGACCCATGGGGTTTGAAGTGTTCTCCACTTGTGAGGATGATTTAAACCCTGGTAATGAGACTCAGGGTGTACAGGTATGCCCTGAGTCCTTAAAACTTGGGAACGGGGTTGTACCCGTACGCCCAGCATCCCTAAGAGGTTAAGGCCTCATGGCCTAATTATAGTGTGGGTATAGCTGTACATCCTCGTATTACACAAGGAAAGGTGCAGACAACAAACATTGGTTTTTAGACCTGCTTTTCCTCTGAGAATTTGAGTCATGGCAGACTTTCTGCAGTGGAAAATCCGCAGCAACTTTTTTATAGTTAGTGTAATCTGCTGTGATTTTTCTACAGCAGTAAACCCACCGCAGCTCAAACTCGCAGCAGGAGATTTGCTGTTAACCCGTCTGTGGGAAAGTACCCTAAGGGGAGCTGGGTTTCACACATAGCTTTTTGTGTCAGTTTTTTTCATTTAGTTTTTAAATGCCAAAGCCTAAAGTGGAACCAGTGGTAAGGAGAAGTACAAGTCCTTCCTGATACATTTTTCATTCCTTTTGAATCCACCTCTAGCTTTGGCTCAAAAACCTGAATGAAAGCCTGTCACAAAATTCTGATGTGATCAACATACAAACAAATGCTTACTAATTTGTCAGCTGTACTGTCGCAGTACTTCAGTATTTTACAGTGATTACAAAGCACTGAGTGTGCTTTGGAAGAGAGGCATTTGAAAGAGTTATAAAACAGAAAGATATCTGCTGTGCGGAGTGAATATGTGAAGTTGGAGTGATTTGTGTTAGTACTTACATTTGCACATAGAGGGATCACTGATAGAATTTTAAACAGCCTTTTCACTTTTTTTCTCTACTCTGCCTCTAGGGGGAGGAGTAGCTTGGTCACAGATGCTTAAATCTTAGACTGGGACTCAGTTCAGAGCTTGCTCTGTCTGAATGTTGCTTTGGAAGAGAGGCAGTTGAAAGAGAGTTGTAAAACAGGAGATTGAAAGCACGAGTTTGAGATCGCTGTGAGTGTCACTTTCTTTACACTGTCACTTTAACTCATAAGGTCTACTTAGAATTTTTTGGCTGTTAATCTGAAATCCCCTTAACTAGATGGCCTCCATGTCGGAAAACGCAGTCCGGTGTACATTTGCACGATGTATGCAATCTTTGAACAGCAGTTTGAGGGTGCATATTGTTGTGCGGGTTGTTCATTTGGAAGCCCAGACTCAATTATTAGGGGGACAGACAGGGCGATCTGTCACAAAGACCGGGATCGCCGAACAGTGTGTTGTCTTCCTGGTGCTCGAGTTCGGCACATTGCAGATAAGGTTGACAGGTTGCTGGGTGGGGCTGGAGAGGACCCAGCAGTCATGGTACATATTTGCACCAATGACAAAGTAAGAGGTAGGTGGAGGGTCCTTAAAAATGATTTCAGGGACTTAGGCCGCAAGCTTAAGACAAGGAACTCCAAGAAAATATTTTCTGAAATATTACCTTTACCACGAGCCACACCAGAGAGGCAGTGGGAGATTAGGGAGGTAAATAAGTGGCTCAGAAGCTGTTGGAGGAAGCAGGGTTTGGGTTCAAGGAGAACTGGGACGACTTTGCTGTCGGATAAGGCTCTACCGTAGGGACAGGCTACACCTCAATGGGGAGGGTGCAGCTGTACTTGGGGAGAAGATGGCTAGAAGGGTGAAGGAGTGTTTAAACAAGGGACTGGGGGGGAGGGAAACTACAATGTAGAGGGGGAAGATAGTCTAGATAGAGAGGGGGGAACTTATTAATGTACCTGGGGTGGAGCTGAGGGAGGGGTTAGAATACTTAATTGGGATAGGCTCAATAGGAAAAAAAACACACACCATTGAATTGCATGTTGACTAATGCGAGAAGTCTGTCCAATAAAACTTGACGAACTGGAGTGTTTGATGTCTGAGGAGAATTATGACATAGTGGGTATAACAGAGACTTGGTTGGATGATAGCTGTGACTGGGCAGTCAACATACAGGGTAATAGTCTATTCAGGAAGGATCGGACAAAATGGATAGGGGGAGGAGTTTGTCTTTATGTAAAGTCTAATCTGAAGGCCGCACTGCGGGAGGATATATGGGAGGGAAATGATAATGTGGAGTCATTATGGGTAGAAATATAGGGAGATAAAAAAAAAATCTGACATGGGTTTGCTATAAGCCACCAAACATAATGGAAGAGCCAGAAGATAAATTACTAAGGCAAATAAAGAAGGCAGCAAATCAGAATGATGTGGTAATGAGGGACTTTAATTATCCTGATATAAACTGGGAAACTGAGATCTGTGAATCTCATAAAGGAAACATAAAGGTTTCTGACTATAGCTAAAGACAATTATCTGTCCCAAATGGTGCAGAGCCCGACCAGAGGGGGTGCCCTACTTAATATTAACCGACCTGACAGAGTAACAAATGTGCAGGTAGAAGGACACCGAGGAAATAGGGATCATACATTATAACTTGTTTTTCAATAAGGGAATCTTCCGAGAGGCCACAAAAACAATGAACTTTAGGAAGGCAAAGTTTGATCAACTCAGAGAAGCCCTTAACAATATAAAATGGGATAATGTCCTCAAAAACAAGAATACTAACACTAAATGGGAGACTTGTAAAAATATCTTAAATTCTCACTGTAAGATATATATACCTTATGGGAATAAAAGGGTTAGGAATAAAAGAAAACCAATATGGATGAATAAAAAATGTTAAGGGGACAATAAATGACAAAAATAAAGCATTTAAACTTCTAAAACAGGACAGTAGTGAAGAAGCATTAAAAAGCTATAGAAAAAAATGTAAAATATGTATAAAACAGATCAAATATAAAACAGATAAAAATAGAGACAGAAAGACTCATTGCCAAAGAGAGTTAAACTAATCCCAAAATGCTCTTTAACTATATAAATAGCAAAAATGTTAAAAATGAAAGTATAGGCCCTTTAAAAAATGATGAGGAAGAAATTATAGACGGGGATCAGGAAAAAGCAAATGTTAAACAAATTCTTCTCCACTGTTTTCACAGAGAAAAAGGAAATGCCAGGTGAAATACGGCGAGATAAGATAAACTCCCCAGTACAGGTCACCTGTCTAAGCCAGGAAGAAGTACAGGTAATTTGTCTAACCCAGGAAGAAGTACATTGCCGCCTACAAAAATTAAAAATAGACAAAACACGAGGTCCAGATGGCATTCACCCCCGTGTTCTAAAGGAATTAAGTAATGCTATAGACAGACCCCTATTTTTAATATTCAAGGACTCTATAGTGACAGGGACTGTTCCCCAGGACTGGCACATGGCAAATGTGGTGCCAATATTTAAAAAGGGGCCAAAAGGTTACCCCGGGAATTATAGACCTGTTAGTTTAAAGGGGTTATCCACCATAAGGTGATTTTAGTACTTACCTGCCAGACAGTAATGGACATGCTTAGGAAGGATCTGTGCTTGTCTTGGGGCTAAATGGCTATGTTGTGAGCCCACCATAAGATTGTGGCTAGCTTTTTGTGAACTGTTTTTTCCTGTTTCAGTTTTCTTTTTTTGACTACAAATCCCATAATTCCATTTTCTTCCCTCCCACACATCAGCCACCCCACCCATTGAACCATAAATGAGCTGCATCCATTCAAAAGACCTGTGGTTTTCAATCAGGGTGCCTAAAGCTGTTGTATTAGTTGCAGATTGATCTCTCTCCCACCAAGCGATAGCTCCACCCATTGAAGGAGACAGGCTCCCTGTCATCAGCTAACTAGTGAGTCAGGTCTCGGCCACATTGCAACCTGGGAAAAATCTGAGACAAAAATTGTAATGGACATGCTTAGGAAGGATCTGTGCTTGTCTTGGGGCTAAATGGCTATGTTGTGAGCCCACCATAACATTGTGGCTAGCTTTTTGTGAACTGGTTTTTCCTGTTTCAGTTTTCTTTTTTTTACTACAAATCCCATAATTCCATTTTCCTCCCTCCCACACATCAGCCATCCCACCCATTGAAACATAAATGAGCTGCATCCATTCAAAAGACCTGTGGTTTTCAACCAGGGTGCCTAAAGCTGTTGCATTAGTTGCAGATTGATCTTTCTCCCACCAAGTGATAGCTCCACCCATTGAAGGAGACAGGCTCCCTGTCATCAGCTGACTAGTGAGTCAGGTCTCGGCTGCATTGCAACCTGGAAAAAATCTGAGACAATCATTTTGTATGCTGTTAAAAATAAATATTGGAGTTTAAATCACAGAAGAATTGTGAGAGAACTGTCACACACAGGTACAGACACTATATTATGAACTACACTAACTTTACAGCCCCTGTAGCATAGTCAAATAAACAAAAAATTCCTGGAATACCCCTTTATCCTCCGTTGTATGTAAATTTTTGAGGGTTTCCTAAGGGATGCTATTGTGGAGTATCTTGATAAAAATAAATGTGTGACCCCATATCAGCATGGGTTTATGAGGGATTGGTCCTGTCAAACTAACCTCGTCAGCTTTTATGAGGAGGTGAGCTCCAGACTGGACCCGCGGGAATCGCTGGGTGTCGTATATTACAAATGTATCTGAATAGGTTGGAGGTTTGGGCTAGGAAGTGGCAGATGAGGTTTAACACTGATAAATGTAAGGCAATGCACATGGGGAAGAAAAATCCGGGCTGGGATTATGAATTAAATGGGAGAACACTTTAGGATGGCTCATGTGGAAAAGGACTTAGGGGTCTTAGTTAACAGTAAATTTAGCTGTAGTGACCAGTGTCGGGCATTGGCTGCCAAGGCAAATAAAATCGTGGGGGGCCTCAATAGGGGGCATAGATGCCCACGACAAGGAAATCATTCTACTACTGCACAAATCACTAGTCAGACCACACATAGACTATTGTGTACAGTACTGGGCACAAGTGTACAAGACAGATATTGTGGAGCTGGAGAGGGTTCAAAGACAGGCAACCAGAGTAATACGGGGAATGGGAGGACTTCAGTACCTAGAAAGATTATCAGAATTTGGGTTATTTCGTTTAGAAAAAAGAAGGCTTAGGGGCAACCTAATAACTATAACCAGGACTGTATCCATAACAATGGGGCATCCTCTATGTCTTGATGAAAGAAGGTTTTTATACCAGCACTGTAAGAGCAGTGAGACTATGGAACTCTCTGCCAGAGAGTTCAAAAGGGATCTGGATGCATTTTTGGAGAGTAATAACATTGCTGGTCAAGTATACTAGATTTATAAGGATAGAACGTTGATCCAGGGATTTATTCTGACTGCCATTTTTGGAGATGGGAAGGGATTTTTACCTCTAGTATCAGGGGTTTTTTGCCTTCCTCTGGATCGACTCATTAGGGATATAGGTTGAACTTGATGGACTCTGGTCTTTTTTCAACCTTATGAACTATGTTACTCTGTTACCGCAATTAAACTGCAGTGCAAGTGCAACATGTAAACACAGCCTATTAAAATATAGTCTTATTTGGCTGATAATTGCCAAATGTAATTGGTACCTAAAACCTCTTAGATTATATTCACAGTTCAGGTTTTAATTGCAATTATTGAACAGAAAGCCAGGAATGGTTTTTAAAAAGAGAAGACATCTCAGTCTTTCCGTTATATGTGGAAGATAGTGGTTGGCACTTCCATATCTGGTGGGGGTGCGTGTGGCAAAAAGAGATCAGTATAAATTAAGAAAGGCCCAGCACTCACCAGTTTTGCAGAAAAGGTGAACATTTATTCACATAGTGTCAAGTAACAGGAAATGTTTCAGCAGGATTTCTTCCTCTGCTGTCTAAACAAACCATGTCTAGTGCTAGTAATATACATGTGAGAAGGTGCCCAATGATGACATCACACCGCAGCCAGCATGCTAGGTGAGACTTCAGTTGTCATGGTAACAATAAACACAATGAATAATCACAATACCAGAGTGATAGAAACATAATAGTATAAACACAGTCATGTACAATAGCGGTTACACACATAATATATACATATATATATATATGTATATATATCGTGTTTCCCCGAAAATAGGCCCTAGCCGGATTATCGGGGTGGGCTGCAATATAAGCCCTACCCCGATAATAAGACCTAGACCAGTGGTCTCCAACCTGCGGACCTCCAGATGTTGCAAATGTTTGCAACATCTGGAGGTCCACAGGTTGAAGACCACTGACCTAGACAATGCCCGGGCTGCAAATATTAAAAAGCAATCTTTAACTTACCTTCGTCCTCCGTTCCCCCGTTGCTAAGGAACCGGCCTCGCTGTCCTCCGCTGTTCTTGTTCGCGGCCGGCTTCTTACATGACAGTCGGCTCAGCCTATCATCGGCCGAGGCGGTCGATGATAGGCTGAAGGCTCTGAGACGTCACAACACCAGGATGCAGCAAGAACAGCGGAGGGACCATGAGGCCGGTGCCTTAGCAATGGGGGAACGGAGGACGAAGGTAAGTTAAAGATTGCTTTTTAATATTTGCAGCCCGGACACAGGAATAGATACAGCGCAGCGGCTGATAATTATTTGGCAGGGGGGGAGAGAAGCTGCGCTCGCGGGTGACAAAGGATCAGTACCCCGATGTGGGGATTGTGGGGTGCAGCACTGGGCTGATAAACCGGCGGGGGTGGGGGGGCCGGCCGTGAAGGGTATACTAAAGAAAGGGGGATACCCTGAGAGTGACTGTAGAAAAAAAAAGGGAAGGGAGGGTGGGGATGTCCTGCATGCTGCCGACAGCACCTGTGTGGATCAAGTGGGTATATAAAAACCAGACTTCTCCCACAAATCAGATTAACTTAATCAAGCCAACCACTACTTGTGGTCAAGTTACATGTACCATAAGTAGGGTGTACCACTTGCATGAATAATTAGGCCTGGGGTGTGCCTGGACAGCCATGAAGGGTATCCTAAAGAAAGGGAGCAAAATCCATCAGTGAGGTAATGCATGAATTAATGGTTAAGCATAACCTACGTCATATGAACCCAAGATTACAGACAAAATGCTGCAGTTAACAGCCTAAGGTCGGAACATGTTAATGGAACAGAGTGATAACAGTGCCCTAACTTACTTAACATATAAGTGATAACTGACAAAGAGAAGCCCCTACCTCTGGCTTCGGCTCCCTAACAGCTGAGTCAGCTTCTGAGCTGACTCAGCTGTTAGGGAGCCGAAGCCAAGATGGAATTCTGGATGTACCACTTCGCACTACTGAACCCATAGCGCCTACCGGAATGGTACTACCAGGGTGAGCATGGATAAAGGTAACCCAAGTGATCAAAATAGGAAATGTTGGAGAAGTGCTAGATAGACAGAAGGTACTATGAGTCGGTTAGATTGAGAAGTGGCCAAAACACAGACATCAGTAGGTATTTAGATAGGTAGTGCCAGAAGAGGAAAATTTGCAAAGTGTCCGTGGTACACATATAAGTACTATTGAGCCATGCCATACATGAAGTGACAACAGAAAGACCCGCATAGACGAAACATAAAAGGATATAACATACTTAACCTGAGGTTTCATGTACCAGTAAGGCAGTATCCTCATACTTGCAGGCATAAAGAATATTATTACTGCTGTGCCCTGAGGCAATCGCAACAGAAAATCTACATGACCAGCAGGTTACAAAGACCAAAGGGCAAATTTCCCAATAGGTACACACGTGACAACACATGAACAAGCTGTACCAAAGAACTTAACACTAAGACGTGTACAACTAAGACCGCAACCAGACACATAGTAACAAACATAAGAGGAAGATAGAGATGACAACAACATGAGGCTCGTGGACTGACAGTGCAATCTGCCTTGGACAGAATTGTATGTAACACAGAAACAACATGAGGCTCGTGGATTGTCAACCAATCTGCCTCTAACAGAGGCGTATGTAACGTACAAAAACAAATGACGACAAGAGGCTCGTGGATTGATGATACAATCTGCCCCAAACACGGACATTTGTAATGTACAAAGGAATGACAACAATATGAGGCTCAAGAATTGTGGGGCAGCCTATCTCTCACAGGAGCATGTGACGTATGAAAGTCATGTTAAGTGACGACTTAAAGCTTACCTCGAACCTCAAGGTCAAACTGGCTGTAACAAGGTGTGTGTAATGACCAGAAAGGAAACTATAAAGATGAGGCTTTACAGATTGATGACAGCAATCAGCCTTCAACCAAACCGAACGTAAAGAGCTAAGAGGTAAACCAACCTGGACATAAAATAATACCTGCTTGGGTATCCTAGGAATGTTGCCAACGATCATGATGTTTACTATACCTGATCTGCTTACAAGAAAGTGACACTATAACAGCCTAATATACCCGACCTAAGCACATAAAACTTGAGTGTAATACTATGACCACAGCCTAAAGTACTTTGAAAACAAAATAACGGGACAATACACTATGAAACGTACACTGTAAGGAACTGTATGTGTATTACCCTGTTGGGAAAAGTATGTATGTCACACTGTAGGTAATCATATGTATGTCACACTGTATGGTACTGTATGTATGTCACACTGTAAGGAACTGTATGCATAGTACCCTGTAGGGAACAGTATGTATGTCACAGGGTAGGTAACCGTATGTATCATATGTGACATTGTAGGGAACCATATGTATGTCACACTGTAGGGAACTGTTAACGTTGAAACATGGTATATCACTTGAAGTAACATAAGAAAGTGGTGGAGACATGCGCAGCTTCCTCCGCTAGGCAGGCAAGTAGTGATGAGGAGAGTGACATGGGAGGCAGTGTTGCCAGGGTTCAGGGTCCTGAAACAGACACTGTTGAGGAACCTGAGGAGGACATCAGTGACGTGCAGACACAACTCGATGATTATGAAGCCAATCACAATTGGGAGCCGGGTGCAGAAGGAGCTTCATCATCATCAGGAGAAGAGAGTTACAGGTTGCCCTTGAGGCAGCAACTGAGCAAGCAAGGCGGTAGCAAGGTTGGCCGTCAGTGTGGTGGCAGAAGTGGAAATTCTGGAGCCAAACGTGCCCGGGGGAGACCACCTCCTTTGCAGCAGCCTACCTTACCGGGAGGTTGTGGAACAGGGATTCCTGGAGACGGCAACAGTAGCAATCAATTAGTGCGGACAGTTGGTGGGAAAATCAGCTACTCAGCGATGTGGCAGTTTTTCATCAAGCATCCAGAGGAGGTTCACGTAGCCACATGCAAGATATATGTCGGCAGAAGGTGAAGTGTGGCCAGGGTCCCAATGTTGGCACCACGGCCCTGCGTCAACACATGCTTCGCCACCATAAAGCGGCCTGAGAGAACCGTGGCTCCGATGTAGTGGTCCAGCCTGCTGTATTACCCAGTGGCCAGCCACTCCCTCCTTCAGCCAGCCAAGGCTCCACCACCTCAGCCAAAGGGAGCTGTGTGTCATACCCTCTTTCTGTCAATCCAGATGCTCCTGCTTCTCCCACTTGTAGTCAGCCATTCCGCCAACAATCCATCCGCGAAGCCATATCCAAGAGACAACAGTATGCGCCTACTCATCCAACGGCGCAGAAGCTGAATGTGCTCCTGTCTAAGTTGCTGGTGCTGCAGTCCCTCCCTTTTCAAGGTGTGGACTCTGCACCTTTCAGAGAACTGATGGCTTGTGCCGAGCAGAGGGGGAGAGTACCAAGCCGTCATTTCTTTGCGAAGAAGGCAGTACCAGCCCTGTACAATTTTGTGGAAGAGAAGGTGGGCCAGTCCTTGAGCCTGTCAGTGTGTTGCAAAGTGCACGGCAGTGCTGATGTCTGGAGCTGTAACTATGGTCAGGGACAATACATGTCCTTTATGGCTCACTGGGTGAATGTGGTTCCTGCACAGCCACAACCCCAACTTTGACAGGTCACACCGCTTCTTCCTCCATGCTGTCAGCCCGTTGGTTTTGTGCGAGTGTGCCACTCCGCCTCCTAATCCTCCACTGTGTCCTCAGCCTCCACTGCCCGGACAAGTCTCAGTGGCCCTTCAGCATACCATGTGTGCAGGGGGCGGCGGTGTCAGGCTGTTCTTGGCGAAAAGAGTCACACGGGATGAACTGCTAAAAGTCATTTGTAAAGAAATCGGAGATATCTGAATCATAGTGACCGACAAAGGGAAGAACATCATGGCCGCGATAAGGAAGGGTGACCCATGCGTCCTGCAAGGCACACACGTTAAATCTGGTTGTCAAGCAGTTCCTCAAGTGTTCCCCCCATTTACAAGCCATCCTAAGAATGGGAAGGAAACTATGCATTCACTTCAGCCACTCGTACACTTCAAAGCACACCCTCCTTGAGCTGCAGCATCAGAATGGTATCCCCCAACATAGACGGATTTGTGATGCTGCCACACGTTGGAATTCCACCCTGCATATGTTGGGCCGACTGTATTAACAGAGTAAAGCCATCACCGATTTCTTGATGATCCAAGCGGATAGGGGTAATCTCGTGTATAACTTCAATGTGAACCAGTGGCAGCTCATACCTGACACCTGCCGTTTGCTCAGGCCCTTTGAGGAAGCCACATTATATGTAAATCGCCAGGATTATGGGATGGATGATGTAATTCCACTGCTTCATATCCTACAACAAGTGATGGAAACGATGGCTGGTCAGGGCAAGGGAGACATTGCATGATCCATGTGGGGGCTTAACTGGAGGAGGAGGAGGATGAGTAGCACAGTTTAGATTTGATGAGATGGGCGGTGTTTCTAGTCATCAGTATGGGAGGAGCATGATGAATAGTGTTGCTCGCGAATATTCGCAATTCGAATTTTATTCGCGAATATCGCATATTCGCGAATTCGCGAATATTCGCGAATATAGCGCTATATATTCGTAATTACGAATATTCGTTTTGTTTTTTTTTTGTTTGTTTTTTCACAGTACACATCACAGTGATCATCCCTCTCTGCTTCCAGCTTATGTGGTGTAAGAAGGCTCTAATACTATTGTGTGAGACTTTTCGCATATACGAATTTTCGCTTATGCTAATTTTTGTATATGCAAATTTTCGCATATGTTAATTTTCGCACATGCGAATATTCGCGTGTGCGAAAATAAAACGAGAATATTACGAATATGCGGATATTCGCGAATATGACGAATATTCGTCCATATATTCGCGAATATTCGCGAATTCGAATATGGCCTATGCAGCTCAACACTAATGATGAACTAGAGGGTTATGAGGAAGGCGAGACAGAGGACACAGACACACCATGGCAGTATGCAGTGGAGATGGAGTCACTTACACAAATGGGAACATGTACACATGTACACAAACGGTACATGCTCACTTGCTTACGTAGTGACAGCCGAATTGTCACCATTCGGCAGCAGGATGACTTCTGGGTCTCCACCTTATTGAACCCTCGCTACCCGCACAAAATGGGTGCCTTTTTTTACACCCACTGAGAGGGAGGACTAACTGACCTACTACAGAGATCCTACGTATTCAGTTGGCTGATGCCTATCGGCACCATCGTCCATCCACTAGCAGGTCTTACTCGGGGGGGCCCTCTGCGCTCACCTTCCACTGCCATGGCTGCTGGGGTGGGGTGGCAGGATCAGTACCAGCTCCATCAGCAGCAGCCTGAGTATACAGTCGCTGAGGAGTACCTTTCTTCACCCGCATAGTGAAGCAACTCATCAGCAGCAGGTAGACATGAAGCAGGACCTGAACCAGCAGGTGGTGGCATACTTTGACATGCCCATGTCAACATACCTTGAAGATCCGCTGGACTTCTGTGCAGCCAAACTTGATTTGTGGCTGCAACTTGCAGAGTTTTCCCTGGAAAAGCTGTCCTGCCCGGCCAGTAGTGTGGCATCAGAGCGGGTGTTTAGTGCAGTGGGGGCCATAGTCACCCCAAGGAGAACTTGCCTGTCCACAAAAAATGTGGAGAGACTGACCTTTGTGAAGATGAATCAGGCATGGATCAGCCAGGATTTCCACCCACCAATGCCAGATACATCAGAGTAGATTGACCATGGTGCTACACCAACACTGCACAAATATGAATGGTGCCAAACAGATTTAAGGCACTGCTCCCCAGTTACAAACATTCCAGCCACCTTCATCACCTGGTACTGGTATTGCCACCCACCGCACCACTGTCACTGGGTCACTTTCAGGACTCCTGTTGCTGCTGCCACCTCCAGGCTGTTTCATTCAGCCACTGTTTTGTCACCTTATGCTTCTGCCAACTCCAGGCTGTGCCAATTACGTAAGAATGAGTATGAGTGGTCTTACGTAGGCCACCAAATCCAACAATATAGTCATCCAACAATAATAATGAAAAAATAGGAGATTCTCTGGATATGCAAATAAAATGTAACTTTTACTATATATGTTAAAAGGTAAATTTTCTTAGTGTAGATTAATGAAATTGCACGATGGCAAAACAAAAGTAAAGATAGAGTATACGCTGACCCGGTGTGGCTGGGCCCAGCCACACACAATCCCGCAAAAAACTGTTAAAAAACAGTATCAAAGCTCAAAAGATTATACCACCAATGCGTTTTTACCACCATTCTTTGTGGTGTCATCAGGGAGGTATATGTAATAATGAACAGTCGTAACTCATCAGAAAGAGTGGCCCAATTTGGCGCAATGGAACCACAAAATATGCAAGTAAGCAACTGCACTATAGACAGATTACATGACAATATAGGGAAGCAAGATTTTTATCACTTCCAATAGTTGCTTTATAAAATATAATAGTTGCTTTATCCAAGAAATGAATAGATAAAAAGGAATTTGATTTTTTATCACCATCCACTCCGGTGATTCCCACGTTCTACTTGCTGCCCAAAGTGCATAAGGGGCTTATCCCCTTAGCGAATTAGCGAACCCCATACGTAACATAATTATGAAACATTGGGACATTCTAAAAATAGATCCAGATCTACAAGAAATTGTCAGCAATACCCCGCAGATTACATATAGACGAGGCCGTAGTCTTGGCAACCTGCTTGTCCAGAGCCATCTTCAACAAATCGCTCTAGCACACAGAACTGGCTGGGCCATCTAGCACGCACCAAAGGGTGCTACAAATGTGGACACTGCCGGGCCTGTCAACATGTCACTAGAACGAACACCTTACCCCATCAAACTTAATCCAAAGTAATCCAACACTTCATTAACTGTTCAACTAGGGCGGTTATATATCTTGCTGTTTGTTCTTGCCCTCTTTCATATATAGGGAATACCAGTAGAGAATTCAAGAAAAGGGTTCTAGAACATGTTGGGGACATTAGAAATCACTGTGACACTTCTGTCGCAAATCACATTAATAACATACATGGGGGAGATATAGGACAGTTATCTTTTATAGGTATCGAGAGAGTATTTACTTCAGAAAAAAGGGGAAATTTTGACCGCATTTTATTACAAAAGGAATGTCGGTGGATACACAGATTAAACACAGTAGCCCCTAGGGGCCTGAATGAGCACATACAATTTGGGTGTTTCTTGTATTCCATGGTTTCCGTGTGGCCTCACATATTAATGACCAACCATGCAGTGAGGGATTGCTGTAGTCAGCCATTAGGAGTTTAGTGGTCATTACCCTTATCTAGGTATAAGTGTAGCACGATATAGGAGGTTCCTGTGCGGGACCGCCCTTTTTACGGCGGCCACGCTGCCTAGGCTGCAGGGTCCTTTTTTAGGGAGTTATAGGGCTAGTTTAGCACCCCTTAGAGCCATGTTTTTATAAATAGCTACCATCCCCTCTACATGTGGGGCTACATGTGGGGCCACATGGAATCCCCTTTCGCCCATCATTTAATCCATTACTCTTTCTTATATCTTATCCACCGAATGTCCTCTTCCATATACCTGCCCTCCATTCACCCTCTCCCCACTCCAACAACTAACACATTTGTCGTCCCTGCCTTTGATGATAAATATCTGATAAATATCTGGTCTTTATAAATTATCATTGTTACTGATGTTATAGTACCTCTGGATATCCCCTGTAGCGACAAATTGCATATTTACTTTATTAAATTCAAGGAATCCATTTAATAACTAACCATGTAAAAATGTATATTTGGGAATGATGAAGATTTGAACCCGATGCACGTCGCACCGTGGCTGATGTTGTTTCTGTACCTTAGCCTCAGACCTACCTGTCTTTTTCCTTATATTCTCCTGACATCAGCGCTCCGCACTTCGATGACAACCAGCGCTGGCTCTGACGTGCGAAACTGCACACGCCCTCTGTGTTTGCGTCGATCGGGGGGCTGGGCCAAACTCATATTTAGTCGCGACTAGGAGCGGATGTGACGTCAGATGCCACACGCTCGCTGGAACCCGCGAAAGAGCCGGTAATCCCGGCAGGTGTCTCATGTGGATGCAGGTGTCTCACGTCTCTCTGCTGTACTACCACAGTGACCGTGAGTACTATGGACTGTCTTTGTACAGATCTATAGATATCTTCCTTTCACAGGAAACATTGTGAGTGGATTTTCTTTATTTCTTTATTTTAGGTGACCCTTACCAGTGGCATCTGAACAAACCAGCCCAGGGATAAAATGCTTATATGCGTTCCCTTCTCTTTCTACAGGACCGCTATAGTGCACACCTAGCCTTATATATATATTTATTGTTGGCATGATACGTGTTTCTGCTTTTCAGGTCGATGGGCAATTATATTATATTTTATAAAGCACCTATTAGAAGTGATAAAAATCTTGCTTCCCTATATTGTCATGTAATCTGTCTATAGTGCAGTTGCTTACTTTCATATTTTGTTGTTCCATTGCACCAATTTGGGCCACTCTTTCTGGTGAGTTACGACTGTTCATTATTATATAGACCTCCCTGATGACACCACCAAGACTGGTGGTAGAAACGCGTTGGTGGTATAATCTTTTGAGCTTTGTTACTGTTTTTTAACAGATTTTTGCGGCATTGTGTGTGCTGGGCCCAGCCACACCGGGTCAGCCTATACTCTATCTTTACTTTTGTTTTGCCATCGTGCAACGTCATTAATCTGCACTAAGAAAATTTACCTTTTAACATATATAGTTAATAGTAAAAGTTACGTTTTATTTGCACATCCTGAGAATTTATCTCCTATTTTTTCAACTCCAGGCTGTGCCATTCAGACTCTATATGTTCTCCTCATGCTTCTTGGGTACTGCTGATGCCTGCTCCTGACTGTGTGTTTCAGGTGCTATCTGGCTTATTGATGCTTCTGGGCTTAGGCCTTAAATTTTGGGATGTTTAGCACTAGCTTACATACATGCTTAATTGAGATTTCAACATTGATCTTTCAATCTTAGGGGTTATGAAATCCTCTTGTGTACTGCTGATAACTTTTGCTGACTGTGTCTTTTAGCAACTACTTTGCTTACTGATGCTTCTGGGCTTGGGCCTTAAATTGTTGGATGGTAGCACTACCTAACACGCATCTTCAATAGAGATTTCAACATTCACCTTTTAATTTTAGGGGTTGGGAACTCCTCTTGTGTACTCATGCTGCTTCCTGCTCCACTCTGTCAGCCCGTTGGTCCTATGACAGTGTGCGACTCCGCCTCCTCATCCTCCACCGTGTCCTCAGCATTCATTGCCTGGACAAGTCTCAGTGGGCCTTCAGCATACCATGTGAGCAGGGCACGGTGGTGTCACGCTGTTCTTCACATGGTTTGCCTTGGTGGAAAGTGTTGGAAACAATGTCTGGTCAGGGCAATGGAGACGTTGCGCCTACATCTCACGGCCACATGAGCCCTGTGGGGGCTTGTTAGATTTGGCCCTTTGTACCCACACGCCGGGGTCCGGGACACTAAAACTTGGGAGTTAAATGTTCAAAATCATTAATTTAAATTTCAAAATTTTAAATATAAATTTAAAAAAATCATACGTTTCAATGGTCTCCTCATGCTTCAGCCAACTCCAGGCTGTGTCATTCAGGCAATATATGGTTTATTGATACTGCTGCTGGGCTTGGGTCTGGGACTGAAGATTTTGTTATGGTAGGTAGCACTAGCTATGCAAAATGTTTGGTTTAAATTTCTGGGGGGCGTGGCCTACAGCGGAGGAGAGAAGACGCACATGTAAGGTGCTCTCCCTAAAGCCCTGCTAAAAAGTAGCAGCTAACCCTCTAAGCGTGATGGCTCATTACCCTCAACTGATAACGCTGACAGAGAGAAGCAGTCTGATATAATCCCGGCCCCGATCCGTTCAAGAAGACCGGAGCTGTTGAGTTCAGAAGAACGGGGGCGCGTGTGCTGTGGTACAGTCGGCGCCATCTTACCAATGAGCGGAGGCACATTTCCCAGCCGGACAGATGGTCACAGGAACGTGGGGCAGCGGCGGTTCCTGAGCCAAGTCATCGGCGCAGCCCTGACATCTACCATCCCATAACGGCTGAAGCTGAGACGGGGAGAGACGTGAGCCGCGAGCGCAGTGAGGCCGCCGACGCCATTCTTACCGTGCGCCGCTGCGCATACATCAGCACCGGAGCGGGACGTCACTTGCAAAGCACAGTGAGTGAGCGGGCTGCAAGGCATTGACCCCCTGGACCCATACACTGCATAGATAGTGAGTACCCCTCTTATCCCAACATATTGGGGGACTGTGATCTACCTTATAAAAGGAAATAAAACGTGGGTCTGTGGTGAGCAGTCGCCATCTTGTCCTCTCCCTCCGCTCTGTCCCTCAAGGAGACGGGGGGTTGCTGGTATCTGCCCTATCTATTGACTGTACTCACCTACAAAACTACCATCTTGTACGCGTAGGTCTTTATGTCACAGAATTAAGACTGACTGTAAGGGAAGAATATTAATTGGTCATCCCTGGGATGAGACAATAAAACAGTAGTTTACAGCACTGGACTAAGGATTCATTCCAGAACTTAGTTAAGTGGCGATTCTGCAGGGGGAACATTTGAATTGTGATGCACCTGATGACTCATCTATTCACTCTCTAAAGGATTTTTGTGTGGGACTTTGTATTCTCAAACAAGGACGTACTTGTGCTATTTCATCATATCTTCCTACTTTCCAGCCTCTGCTGCACTTTTTTTTTATATGTGTGACTGTATGCATTGCACAGATCGGTTCCTTTCTGTGCTGCCGCCACTAGAGGGCGCTGTCTCCTCAGCAAGATTCTACAGCAAGATTAGATGGCTTAACAATATATTTGGCACCCTCTTTAAATGGGATTGATATAATATGTCTCATAGACGTTCCAGAAAGAAGGATACTAATAAACTTACTGAATACTACTCCTTAAGAAATAAATCCACTCCCTCTGGCAGTTTAGCTAACGAAGATAGTGATTTCTCAGACCAACCTTGCAGCTCTGCTACAGGTGGACCCTGTTCTCTAGCTTCTCATCCTGAATCTATAACCGCTACAAAATCAGCAACTCGGGGACAGGGTTCTTCTCCTAACATTGCCACGCATATCCCTCTTCCACCTTGCGACGCAGCTGACATGGCCTCAAAAGTTGATGATAAGTTACCTGTTAACATTGAATCCACTATGAGAAATCTGTTCAAAGAATTCAGAGTCCCTACAGAAAGACTTTTTATCATCTATAAGCTCACTTTCAAAACAAGTGGCACAAATTGGGGAGCGTACGGCTCATTTGGAAAATAAAATGGAAAAGTTCACGGATGCACATAACGCCTTAGTGGACTCTCAAAATGAGACAACAGATGACATTGTTTCTATTCAGCTAAAACTGGCGGATCTGGAGGACAGGTCTAGGAGGAATAACGTCCGCTTCAGAGGCATTCCTGAGTCAGTACAGAATTCTGAGCT
Organism: Hyla sarda; assembly: GCF_029499605.1. Classification (NCBI taxonomy): domain Eukaryota; kingdom Metazoa; phylum Chordata; class Amphibia; order Anura; family Hylidae; genus Hyla; species Hyla sarda. The sequence continues at coordinate 295,643,075 of NC_079191.1, forward strand.
GCGTGATTTCCTTATTGACTACTTCTGTGCTCTCGTCCCACAGGCTGACCAGAGGGACATGATTGTGGACAGAGTTCACCGTCTACCTAAACCATCTCATCTCTCTTGTGATGTTCCGAGAGATGTCCTAGCCAGGATTCATTTTTTTCATTTCAAGGAGGAGGTACTAAGAGCAGCTTTTGAACACCACTTTATTTGCTGATCTGTCGGCTGCTACCCTAAAAAGGAGGAAAGCTTTTTCTACTTCCACTTCTGTCCTGAGAGAGGAGGGGATTCCCTACAGGTGGGGTTTCCCAGTAAAATTGTTGGTTACCCGGAATGGAGCTACTCACTCCCTCTCTTTGCCAAGAGAGGCTCTTCATTTGGTGGGCAAATGGTTCCCTGAGAGAATCAAGACTTCTATGATGGACTCCCCTAAACCCAGACCCACTCCTTTACATCAAGAATAGTAGAAAGTTCAGCGCAAGTCCCCAGGACCATCCTCTGGACAGGATAAGAGGTCCCATTCAAGATCTCGCTTACCTACGTAAGGGGATGAAGGTTGGCTCCTGTGAACATCCTTCTCCAAGAAATGACAACCAGACTGCAACAATCTTTATGGACTAATACCACTACTAGTGATTTATCTTGGTTAACTTGTTTTTCTAAGCAGTTGTCCCCCTTTTCCTCATGTGTGGTCCCTCTCTCTCAAGGTCCTTCCCTTCTGTGATTTAACCTTCACACTTCCTTTTGCAGGAGGGGATTAGGTTCGAGGACACTTTGAGTGGGTGACTGAGGACTACTCTCTACCAAGTGGACATTATTACCAGATTGCCTCAGGGATTTTCTTATGGGTAACTTACTGTTTGTTGGGTTAGCAATACTCACAATATTCTCAGGGCGAGTTAAATGTATGGAAATGTTGATACTTATTTTTTTGCTGAGATTGTATTTCTATGTTAAATCCTGTATCACCCACGCCTTCCTCTTGGCCGTGGTTTACCGCAGGGTATTGGCTGGTTCTGACAGAACCGTTGTTCTGAAGTTTAAAATGTCACAAGTTATTGTCAATAATGCAACACAAAATCTAAATGCGCTAAGGTATTCATCTTGTACGCGTAGGTCTTTATGTCACATCGGGTACGAATCCATATTACAATACACTCAGGGGTCAGTTAGGGATCTTTTGAGGTTCTCTCATCATGGTACTTAATATTACTACATTCAATGTGAGGGGACTTAATAGTCCTTTCAAACGGAGTCTATTCTGGAGGGAGTGTGGCAGAGTGAAATGTGACGTTATCTGTGCTCAGGAGACCCACTTGTTGGCGGTTGATGCCCACAAGCTTAGACATAGGAATTTTCCTAATATTTTTTTTACCCCAAACATTAATAAGAAAAAGGGGTACTAATAGCTATAAAGAATTCGGTAGCTTTTAAGGCAATAGATGTTATATATGATGCTTATAATAGATACATCATACTGAATTGCGACATTAACAATCGAAAGTATACTATTGCATCTATTTACGCCCCGAATACAAGACAAGGTAATTTTCTGAACCACGTCCTTAAAAGAATTTCCCAAAATAAATACGGAGCACTAATATTGGCAGGAGATTTTAATAAAGTATTATCCCCACGTATAGACAAAAACACTCACACAACTTCTGACAGTAATACAGACATATCGAAACATTCTATTTAGGGAAGACCTTTTCGATTCATGGAGAACCCTTAATGCTGAGGAGAGAGATTACACTTTCTTTTCTCATACTCACCGTGTATATTCCCGTATTGATATGATTATAGTAGACAAATGACTTCTCCAGTTGTCGAAAAAGTCAGAGATAGGGATTATCAGCTGGTCAGACCATGCCCCAGTCACAACTAGTATTCTCGAAGAATACAACGCCCCCCCCAGTTTTTCAATGGAGAATAAATAATTCCCTCCTATCTGATGTTCACACTAGTTTAACCATAGAACAGAAACTGAATGATTATTTTCAACTGAACTCTCTCACTGATACCAATGTTTTTACTCATTGGTGTGCCCACAAAGCGGTGTTAAGAGGGGAATGTATTAAATTAGCATCTTGTCAAAAAAAATGAGGTCCCAGAAGATAGATAGCCTTTCACTGCAAATTAAACAATTGGAAGATGACCATAAAAAAACTCGCAATAGTAAAGTGCTACGAGACCTAAGGTTTCAACTACATCAGGCCCCTTATTATAAATTCGATTTTTTTTCTTAAAAAAACCAATTCCCTATTTTATGGCCATGGTAATAAGGCAGGGAAAATGTTAGCTAATAAGTTTAGGAACAAAACCAATAAAGCTAAGATTTCCCATATATTTAATAATAAAGGGGAGAAAATATTGAATCCTAAGTCGATTGCAAATGCACTAGCAGACTATTACGAGAGGCTATATAATTTAAAACTAGATCCTGAGGGACCCCAGGGACTGATGATAGATTGCTTTTTATCAAAATTGAACCTCCCGTCTATTGATACTGCAGATTTGGAGTTCTTGAATGGCTCTATCACGGAATCTGAACTAAGTTTGGCTATAACGTCTTTGAAGCTGAATAAATCGCCGGGACCTGACGGGTTTACGGGGGAATATTACAAAAAATACCAGCATATCCTTAGTAAGCATCTCCTCCCTTTGCTTAATCATATTTTCCAATCAGGATATATTCCTCCTGAAATGTTGCAAGCGATCATAGTTACGCTCCCTAAGCCCGGGAAGATCCCTGATAGGCCTGAAAATTTTCGTCCAATTTTGCTTCTCAACATTGATTTAAAAATATACTCTAAAATCCTAGCTAACAGAATAAATAACATCCTCCCTTCACTAATTAAAAATGACCAGGTAGGATTTATCCAGCAAAGACAGACAGTGGATGGTACTAGAAGGTTTATTAACTTAATTCATCATGTGGAATCCTGTCGGATTCCTTCACTATTGCTCACTTTGGATGCTGAAAAGGCGTTCGACAGGATCCACTGGGGATACCTGGGCAGAACGTTGTCTAAATTTGGGTTCTCTGATAGAATTAAAAATGCAATTATGGCACTATATACGCAGCCTTCTGCCTCGGTCTTCACCTCAGGCTTTTTGTCTGATAGATTTAATATCACAAACGGGACTAGGCAGGGGTGCCCCTTATCTCCCCTTATTTTCGCCCTAGCAATGGAACCCCTTGCAGAGAGTATTAGAATTAATCCGGATATTGCTGGTATAAAGATAGGTGATATGGAACATCGCATTGGTTTATTCGCTGATGATATCCTAATAATATGTAAGGATCCTACTAACTCCATCCCCGCCATTGTCGGAGAGCTGGAGGGCTTTGGTAAACTTTCTTACTACAAGATTAATCCCTCAAAGTTATATATTCTAAATATGGGTCTGTCTAATGGGGTAGTGGCTAGACTCAGGGACCTATACTCATTTTCGTGGGCAGAAGAATCCATTCCTTATCTGGGCATCAGACTAACCTTCCCTATAAAAAAACTATTTGATCTTAATTATGTGCTTCTTTTTAAAGATTTAAAAAGGATCACCTCTCAAATGCCCAGCCCGGGGGTGTCGTGGTTGGGTAAAGTCTCCGCTATTAAGATGATGGTCCTCCCTAAGATCTTATACGCATTCCGGAATGTACCAATAGCATTGCCATACCAATCTGTCCAATCTTTACAATCACTGATCATGAAATATGTGTGGAGGGGGAGAAAATCTAGAATAAAAACATCTTCCTTATACCCTTCATTGAAAAATGGAGGATAGGTTGTCCATCTATAGCATGTTACTACAAAGTAGTGATTCTAGATCAATTGAAGTCCTTGTGGCTCATGGATAAATAGAAATTGTGGGTGGAAATTGAATGTTTTAAACTGAACCACACACCTATAGCTCACACACTAACTGCTACGCATTTATTTAACATAAAACCCTCCTCCGCACATCCCATGATTGCAGCTATTTACTCTGTATGGTCCACTTATGTCCTACCACGTCGCTTATATGACACTGTGCCTGTGGAGATGCCTGTGGGGGTACTGGAGGCCCTTATACCTCATCTAAATCTGGGTACCTGGATTTTAAAAGGGATACGTAGTTTGGGTGACATTTGGGATGTGATGAAGTGCTTAACATTTGAGGAGATACATCACTCCTTCTCTTTTGACAATAAAGATTTTTACAAATACCTCCAGGTCAGACATGCTATGGGGTCTATCCGGGCTCCTGGATCTGCCGTTAACTCTGAACTACACAAATGGCTCTCACAGGGGGGGGCCCATAGAGGGGGTATTTCCTGGTGTTATTCCTTTTTGATTAATCGCAGGAGGTGATGTGAATAGAATTAGATGGGAAGAGGACATGGCTATGGCATTTACAGATGATCAGTGGTGTAGAGCGCATTCAATTGTACCGAAGCTCTCCAGGTGTGTTGCTCATCTGGAAACATCTAAATAAACTATTATATAGATGGTATATGGTCCCTGACAAGCTATCTAAATTCACCTCTTCATCAGGGAACTGTTGGAGATGTAAAGAACGAGGCACCTTTTACCACATATGGTGGCAATGTTCCAAGATACCTATATTATGGAAGAAAGTGGGTAAGCTGATGTCTGGCATTTGTGGATTCCCTGTTATCCTGAACCCGGCCCTGGCCCTATTAAATATAGACATAGACCAATACTCTTCTTTCCAGAGATCTGTCATTTTACACATACTTATTGTAGTTAGAATGATTATTGTTAAAAACTGGAGCTCCCCCCAAATACCGACTATAAAGGAAATTATATCTAGGGTTAATCTTAACGGTTGGCATGAGTACAAGGTGGCTTCGGCTTGTGACAAAGAGTACGAGTTCATGGCTAGATGGGACGTATGGTTGCAAGGCCCTCATAACACTATTCAAATTTGATCTATTGGAATGGGATGAATGGAGATCCTGGTGGAACCTGCCTATGCGATTACTGTCTGTTATTTTGTAAAATGATAACTGCATTTCCTAGATCTTCTAATATCTACTCAAAACTTGTGTATGTTTTTCCTATTTTTATTGTTATATCACTATTTGATTGCACTATATGCAAAGTGTTATACCTTTCATTTTACGTTTGATGTATGCTTTTGTATATGTTAAAAATTTTGAATAAAAAGGAATGTTATAAAAAAAAAAATCTGAATTCATATTTTAATCATAGGGATTGTGAAGGCCTAGTGTCTACTCATGCTGCTTCCAACTCTTGACTGTGCCATTCAGCCACTATATGGTCTCCTAATGCTGCCAACACCTCCACGCTGTGTCATTCAGCCACTATATGGTCTCCTCATGCTTCAGCCACCTTCAGGCTGTACCATTCAGACACTATATGGGCTCCTTATGCTTTCCCCACCTCCTTGCTGTGTCATTAAGCCAATATATCTTTTTCTGATGCTGCTGGGACTGGGATATAAACTCAATATATGTTATGGTAGCACTAGCTAATTGAGATTTCAACATTGATCTTTCAATGAAACCCTCGGGTGTACTGCTGATGCCTGCGTCTGACTGCTCCTGCGTTTTTTCACTAACTACTTGGCTTACTGATGCTTCTGGGCTTGGGCCTTACATTTTTGGATGGTACCACTATAGAGATTTAAACATTCATCTTTTAATCTTAGGGGTTGTAATTTTTTTCAAGACTGAGGTCCTTTGGCCCTCGATGTCATATGAACTGTGGAATTATCTCAAGAATCCAATGAAACATGTTGGAGCAATAGCAATGAACCATAACTGATTAAATGATAAATTCATACTTTCATAATCAGGAGGGCACTGAGAGGCAGAGGTTGGAACAGGTGGTATCTCGTCTGGTGGAGGACCGCCAGCTCGATGCTCGCCAGAATGGGTAATGTAAAAATTTAATTTTCACACCAAATTACATTAAATATGACATAAAAGATCTCTTTATCCTCTTCAATTTTGACACCTTAAGGTCTCCCTGCTGCTACATAGATGCTCTGCAGCGGGCATTCTAATGGCAATGCTTGTAATCTGCATGCCAAAGTGAATAACAGTAGGATTTTACTAACCTAGCACACTCCCTCTGCGTGTTACAGCAAGGCAAAGTGTTCTACACCCCTATTGGGGCTCTCTGTAGGCCAGAAATAGCCGTTTTTAATACAGTTTCACCTCAAATTTATACGACCCGAAACAAACTTTTCGGAAAAATTTGACGAATCGGCCGAAGCGAATTTTTTAAAAGTTCGCTCATCTCTAAACATGAGGCTTGTGGTCTGACAGTGCAATTTGCTCCGGACAGAATCATATGTAACACAGAAACATCATGAGGCTCATGGATTGTCAAGCAATCTGCCTCTTAACAGGGGCGTATGTAACGTACAAAACAAATGACAACGAGATGATGATACAATCTGCCCCAAATGAGAACGTTTGTAATGTACAAAGGAATAATAACAATATGAGTGTTACGCCGAGCGCTCCGGGTCCCCGCTCCTCCCCGGAGCGCTCGCAGCATCCTCTCATTCGCAGCGCCCCGGTCAGACCTGCTGACCGGGTGCGCTGCAATATCACTCTCAGCCGGGATGCGATTCGCGATGCGGGAGGCGCCCACTCGCGATGCGCATCCCGGCTCCCGTACCTGACTCGTTCCCCGTCTGTCTTGTCCCGGCGCGCGCTTCCCCTGCACTCCCTCCCCTGCACTCCCTCGCCCTGCCAGTGAAAGCCTTTCCTTGTGTGTTCCTAGCCTGTGTTCCAGACCTCCTGCCGTTGCCCCTGACTACGATCCTTGCTGCCTGCCCTGACCTTCTGCTACGTCCGACCTTGCTCTTGTCTACTCTCTTGTACCGCGCCTATCTTCAGCAGTCAGAGAGGTTGAGCCGTTGCTGGTGGATACGACCTGGTTGCTACCGCCGCTGCAAGACCATCCCGCTTTGCGGCGGGCTCTGGTGAATACCAGTAGCAACTTAGAACCGGTCCACCAACACGGTCCACGCCAATCCCTCTCTGGCACAGAGGATCCACCTCCTGCCAGCCGAATCGTGACAATGAGGCTCGAAGGATTGTCGGGCAGCCTATCTCTCACGGGAGTGTGTGACATACGAAAGTCATGTAAAGTGACGACCAAACCAAACGTATAGAGCTAAGAGGTAAAACAACCTGGTCTTAGAATAATACTTGCTTGGGTATCCTATGAATGTTGCCAACTATAATGATGTTTACCATACCTGACCTGCCTACAAGAACAACGTGATAACAGCCTAATATTCTCGACCTAAAACTATGACCAAAGCCTAAAATACTTGACTAGCATACATAATGTGACAGAGCTGAAAACAAAAGAATTTGATAAACTATGAAACGTACACTGTAAGGAACTGTATGCATATTACCCTGTCGTGAAAAGTATATATGTCACACTGTAGGTAATCGTACGTATGTCACACTGTATGAAACCATATGTATCATATGTATGTCACACTGTAAGGAACTGTATGCATAGTACCCTGTAGGGAACAGTACATATGTCACATTGTAGGTAACTGTATGTATTGTATGTATGTCACACTGTAGAGAGTCGTATGTATGTGACACTGTAGGGAACCGTTAACGTTGAAGCATGGTAAATCACTTGAAGTAACATAAGCACTGCATAACATCTCCAGTAACATCAAGGCACAGTATATGAGCTTATAGTAATGTAAGCCCTGAATAACATTAATGTTCAGCATAACAGCTAAATTAACCACTAATACACAGTATATAAAAGCAACAGTAACAAACACAAATTACCAGCAATAGGCCCATATGTCAGCTAAAATAATGTTAAATGCCCAGTATATCCAATACAGAAGCCCCAAGTAACATTAATGTACCATATATCAGCTAACTAACACTAACGCATAACATACAGTTACTAGTTATGTAACGCAAATTATCAGCTATAGTAATCATAAGCACTGTATGACCACTATAGAGACAATAATGCACCATATGACAGCTATGGAATCGTAAACACAGTATCGGCTATTTAACACAAAGCCCAGTATATCAGCTATGGTAACAACGCCTGGTGAACATAGGGTTCATACAGACCAGACAGCATATTATAGGAGCAAGATGTAATTGCTTCACAGCATGTAGCATGAAAGGCATTGTGACACATTACCATACTCCCTGCATCACAGTAAGGCTAGTAAATAGTGCCTTTCTGCGATGTATGCAATCAAACCTCCCACCAAGCCCACAGCATCCAGTGCAATGATATCTTACATGCTGCCGACAGCACCTGTGTGGATCAGGTGGGTATATAAAGACCAGACTCTTATCAGAAATCAGGTTAACTTAATTCAGCAGGGAAGGTGTGCACGTTACATCTGTTAGGGTACTAGGAGCTGCTGAGCGGCTTGTCGGCAGACAAATGCAGGGGGCCAGACTAAATAGTCACACGTCCCAAATAGGCACATATTGTAAGAAAATCTACCAGGGTCCATAGTAAAGTCCATCCTGAGACTTGGTAGTATTAAGGTAGTGGGAAGATATAGTAGGCAGCAGTAATCCAGCAGTACTGTTTCTCTACTCCTCACAGGTTCTCTCTGACCCCTCTGTTTGGGGAGGTGGGCCATCATAATTTATTCACAAACCCTTGGGTATGTTTGCCAAATGCTCTGTATTATCTGTGTGTTGCTGTATGTCATTTGGTGCAATACGATTTGTGACCTCATTCATGATTTATTACAGGAGACTATGCATTCCTCTTACTGTGGCTATTTCTTTCCTCTGTTGGATTCTGCTATATTGCCTTACTTATTGCTTTTGTTTTTTTGTGATGACAGCATGATGTTTTGGTTACTATGTTTGCTCAATAATTCACTTACCTTCATTATGGATTTCTCTGACCAGCATTGCTTGATTAGTGCTGCCTACTATTGCTGCCCACTTATGGACGCTGCTAGATATTCTTACTAATATAAGCTGGACTTTCAGAGGACGTTAGCGCACAATATGCAATTATTTTTGTGACTATACCCCTCCATTCGTCTGCTGGTGATGTAAAGTTTTCCACGATCCGTAGAAAACTACTTACACACAGTTAGTGTGGGGTTAGCGTAAGTTTGTGGAGGTGGGGAGGGAGGGAGACCAGCATAGTTAGCAAAGTGTTAGTATGGGGTTTGCATAGATTAACATTAGTGTTGCGTAGCTAGCTTAGATTGTAGCTTAGTTAGGATGTAGGTTAGGTTTTAAAGTAAATGGACTACATCTCCCAGCATGCCCAGGCAGCCTAAGACTGTCCAGGCATGCTGAAAGTTGTAATTTTGCAAGTTTTACAGTGAAGGGACTACAACTCCCAGCATGCTTTAACTCACAAGGTCTACTGAGAACTTAACTCTAATAGTTACTGTGCATTTTTGGCTGTTAAACTGTGAAATCCCCATAACTAGATGGCCTCAATGTTGAAATATGCAGTCCGATGTACATCTTGCGCGATGTATGCAATCCTTGAACAGCAGTTTGAGGGTGCATTTGTTGTGCAAGATGTCTGCGAGTTGTTCATTTGGAAGCCCAGATCCTGGATCTAGAGGAGCAACTGGTAACACTGAGACGCATTGACAACATGGAGAGGAGTCTCCTGCTCAGTGAGCAAGTACTCTCTGGGGTAGAGGTGGGAGGGAATAGTGGGATGGAGGTGCAGGACAATCAGGCAATTATCTGGATTACACAGTTAGAAAACGGGGTAGAGGGAAAAGTGTCAGGGAGGCTAGTCCTGATCTGGCACACCCCAACAAGATTGCCCGGTTGGCAGATGAGGGAGATGCCATTTCAGAGCTAGCAGTACTGCAGCAGGACTCTGCCTCTAACCGCCAGGGGGTGTCTGCTCCAGTGCGGTGGAAAGGAGGAGTGCAGGGCAGGCCTGACAGTGGGGGAATCAATTATTAGGGGGAAAGACAGGGCGATCTGTCACAAAGACGGTGATCGCTGAACAGTGTGTTGTCTTCCGGGGGGTCAAGTTCGGCACATCGCAGATCGGGTTGACAGGTTGCTGGGTGGGGCTGGAGAGTACCCAGTGGTAATGATACATATTAGCACCAATGACAAAGTAAGAGGTAGGTGGAGTGTCCTTAACAATGATTTCAGGGACTTAGGCCGCAAGCTTAAGGCATGGACCTCCAATGTAATATTTTCTGAAATATTACCTGTACCACAAGCCAGACGCAGCGGGAGATTATGGAGGTAAACAAGTGGCTCAGAAACTGGTGTAGGAAGGACGGGTTTGGGTTCATGGAGAACTGGGCCGACTGTGCTGTCGAATACTGGCTCTACCATAGGGACGGGCTGCACCTCAGTAGGGAGGGTGTAGCTGTGCTTGGGGAGAAGATGGCTAGCAGGGGGAGGAGTGTTTAAACTAGGGAATGGGGGGAGGGAACCTACAACATACAGGGGGTATATAAAAAAAATTCTGACAGGGGTTTGCTATAAGACACCGAACATAATGGAAGAGCCAGAAGATCAATTACTGAGGCAAATAAACAAGGCAGCAAATCAGAATGATGTGGTAATAATGGGGGCCAAACAGACAATGCAGGCATGTCTGGTGCCACGGTCTGCACCAACACAGCAAGTTTGGGGCAAATAGCACCTTCTGTTCGGCCGTAATTGCAAGAAGTGTCTGCATATTCTATGTTCGTCGCGGTCAATGGCACAAAGCGCTTATCTGCAATCTAGGTGTTTCTCCGTGCTGCGCCTGCCCAAAAAGTGCCCGGGCCAAACCGACAATGCAGGCATGTCGGGTGCCACGGTCTGCACCAGCACAGCAAGTTTGGGGCAAATAGCACCTTCCATTCGGCCGTAATTGCAAGAAGTGTCTACATATTCTATGTTCGTCGTGGTCAATGGCAAAAAGCGCTTATCTGCAATGTAGCTGTTTCTGCGTGCTGCGCCTACCCAAAGAGTGCCCAGGCAAAACCGACAATGCAGGCATGCCGGGTGCCACGGTCTGCACCAGCACAGCAAGTTTGGGGCAAATAGCACCTTCCGTTTAGCCGTAATTGCAAGAAGTGTCTGCATATTCTATGTGTGTCGCGGTCAATGGCAAAAAGTGCTTATCTGCATTATAGGTGTTTCTGCGTGCTGCGCCTGCCCAAAAAGTGCCCGGGCCAAACTGACAATGGAGGCATGTCGGGTGCCACGGTCTGCACCAGCACATAGCACCTTCCGTTCGGCCATAATTGCAAGAAGTGTCTGCATATTCTAGGTTCGTCGCGGTCAATGGCAAAAAGCGCTTATCTGCAATCTAGGTGTTTCTCAGTGCTGCGCCTGCCCAAATAGTGCCCGGGCCAAACCGACAATGCAGGCATGTCGGGTGCCACGGTCTGCACCAGCACAGCAAGTTTGGGGCAAATAGCTCCTTCCATTCGGCCGTAATTGCAAGAAGTGTCTGCATATTCTATGTTCGCCACGATGAATGGCAAAAAGCGCTTATCTGCAAACTAGGTATTTCTCAGTGCTGCGCCTGCCCAAAAAGGGTCCGGGCCAAACCGACAATGCAGGCATGTCGGGTGCCATGGCCTGCACCAGCACAGCAAGTTTGGGGCAAATAGCACCTTCTGTTCGGGCATAATTGCAAGAAGTGTCTGCATATTCTATGTTCGTCGCGGTCAATGGCAAAAAGCACTTCTCTGCAATGCAGGTGTTTCGGCGTGCTGCGCCTGCCCAAAAAGTGCCTGGGCCAAACCGACAATGCAGGCATGTCGGGTGCCACGGTCTGCACCAGCACAGCAAGTTTGTGGCCAATAGCACCTTCCGTTCGGCCGTAATTGCAAGAAGTGTCTGCATTGTCGGTTTGGCCCGGGCACTCTTTAGGCAGGCGCAGCATGCAGAAACACCTAGATTGCAGATAAGCGCTTTTTGCCATTGACCGCGACGAACATAGAATACTATGTTCGTCGCGGTCAATGGCAAAAAGCGCTTATCTGCAATCTAGGTGTTTCTGCATGCTGCGCCTGCCTAAAGAGTGCCCGGGCCAAACCGACAATGCAGGCATGCTGGGTGCCATGGTCTGCACCAGCACAGCAAGTTTGGGGCAAATAGCACCTTCTGTTCGGCCATAATTGCAAGAAGTGTCTGGATATTCTATGTTCGTCGCGGTCAATGAAAAAAAGCACTTCTCTGCAATGCAGGTGTTTCGGCGTGCTGCGCCTGCCCAAAAAGTGCCTGGGCCAAACCGACAATGCAGGCATGTCGCGTGCCACTGTCTGCACCAGCACAGCAAGTTTTGAGCAGATATCTCCTTCCGTTCGGCCGGAATTGCAAGAAGTTTGTGCATCTTCAATGTTCGTCGCGATCAATGGCAAAAGGCGCTTATCTGCAATCTAGGTGTTTCTGCGTGCTGCGCCGGCCCAAAGATTGCCCGGCTGAAAACGACAACGCAGGCATGTCGGGTGCCACTGTCTGCACCAGCACAGAAAGTTTTGAGCAGATATCTCCTTCCGTTCGGCCGGAATTGCAAGAAGTTTGTGCATCTTCAATGTTCGTCGCGATCAATGGCAAAAGGCGCTTATCTGCAATCTAGGTGTTTCTGCGTGCTGCGCCGGCCCAAAGATTGCCCGGCTGAAAACGACAACGCAGGCATGTCGGGTGCCACTGTCTGCACCAGCACCGAAAGTTTTGAGCAGATATCTCCTTCCGTTCGGCCGGAATTGCAAGAAGTTTGTGCATCTTCAATGTTCGTCGCGATCAATGGCAAAAGGCGCTTATCTGCAATCTAGGTGTTTCTGCGTGCTGCGCCGGCCCAAAGATTGCCCGGCTGAAAACGACAACGCAGGCATGTCGGGTGCCACTGTCTGCACCAGCACCGAAAGTTTTGAGCAGATATCTCCTTCCGTTCGGCCGGAATTGCAAGAAGTTTGTGCATCTTCAATGTTCGTCGCGATCAATGGCAAAAGGCGCTTATCTGCAATCTAGGTGTTTCTGCGTGCTGCGCCGGCCCAAAGATTGCCCGGCTGAAAACGACAACGCAGGCATGTCGGGTGCCACTGTCTGCACCAGCACCGAAAGTTTTGAGCAGATATCTCCTTCCGTTCGGCCGGAATTGCAAGAAGTTTGTGCATCTTCAATGTTCGTCGCGATCAATGGCAAAAGGCGCTTATCTGCAATCTAGGTGTTTCTGCGTGCTGCGCCGGCCCAAAGATTGCCCGGCTGAAAACGACAACGCAGGCATGTCGGGTGCCACTGTCTGCACCAGCACCGAAAGTTTTGAGCAGATATCTCCTTCCGTTCGGCCGGAATTGCAAGAAGTTTGTGCATCTTCAATGTTCGTCGCGATCAATGGCAAAAGGCGCTTATCTGCAATCTAGGTGTTTCTGCGTGCTGCGCCGGCCCAAAGATTGCCCGGCTGAAAACGACAACGCAGGCATGTCGGGTGCCACTGTCTGCACCAGCACAGAAAGTTTTGAGCAGATATCTCCTTCCGTTCGGCCGGAATTGCAAGAAGTTTGTGCATCTTCTATGTTTGTCGCGGTCAATGGGAAAAGGCGCTTATCTGCAATCTATGTGTTTCTGCATGCTGCGACTACCCAAAGAGTGCCCGGGCCAAACCGACAATGCAAGCATGTTGGGTGCCACGGTCTGCACCAGCACAGCAAGTTTGGGGCAAATAGCACCTTTCGTTCGGCCGTAATTGCAAGAAGTGTCTGCATATTCTATGTTCGTCGCCATGAATGGCAAAAAGCGCTGATCTGCAATCTAGGTGTTTCTTAGTGTTGCGCCTGCCCAGCAAGTTTTGAGCAGATATCTCCTTCCGTTCGGCCGTAATGGCAAGAAGTTTGTGCATCTTCTCTGTTCGTCGCGGTCAATGACAAAAGGCGCTTATCTGTAATCTAGGTGTTTCTGCGTGCTTCGCCGGCCCAAAGAGTGCCCGGCTGAAAACGACAAAACAGGCATGTCAGGTGCCACTGTCTGCACCCGCACAGCAAGTTTTTGAGCAGATATCTCCTTCCGTTCGGCCGTAATGGCAAGAAGTTTGTGCATCTTCTCTGTTCGTCGCGGTCAATGGCAAAAGGCACTTATCTGCAATATAGGTGTTTCTAAGTGCTGCACCAGCCCAAAGAGTGCCCGGCTGAAAACAACGCAATCATGTCGGGTGCCACTGTCTGCACCCGCACAGCAAGTTTTGAGCAGATATCTCCTTCCGTTCGGCCGGAATGGCAAGAAGTTTGTGCATCATCTCTGTTCGTCGTAGTCAATGGCAAAAGGCGCTTATCGGCAATTTAGGTGTTTCTGCGTGCTGCGCCGGCCCAAAGAGTGCCCGCCTGAAATCGACAATGCAGGCATGTTGGGTGCCACTGTCTGTACCAGCACAGCAAGTTTTGAGCAGATATCTTACTCCGTTCGGCCGTAATGGCAAGAAGTTTGTGCATCTTCAATGTTGGTAGCGGTCAATGGCAAAATGCCCTTATCTGCAATCTAGGTGTTTCTGCGTGCTGCGCCGGCCCAAAGAGTGCCCGGCTGAAAACGACAACGCAGGCATGTCGGGTGCCACTGTATGCACCAGCACAGAAAGTTTTGAGCAGATATCTCCTTCCGTTCGGCCAGAATTGCAAGAAGTTTGTGCATCTTCTATGTTCGTCGCGGTCAATGGCAAAAGGTGCTTATCTGCAATCTAGGTGTTTCTGCGTGCTGCGCTGGCCCAACGAGTGCCCGGCTGAAAACAACAACGCAGGCATGTCGGGTGCCACTGTCTGCAACAGCACAGAAAATTTTGAGCACATATCTCCTTCCGTTCGGCCGGAATTGCAAGAAGTTTGTGCATCTTCTATGTTGGTCGCGGTCAATGGCAAAAGGCCCTTATCTGCAATCTAGCTGTTTCTGCGTGCTGCGCCGGCCCAAAGAGTGCCCGGCTGAAAACGACAACGCAGGCATGTCGGGTGCCACTGTCTGCAACAGCACAGAAAATTTTGAGCAGATATCTCCTTCCGTTCGGCCGGAATTGCAAGAAGTTTGTGCATCTTCTATGTTCGTCGCGGTCAATGGCAAAAGGCGCTTATCTGCAATCTTGGTGTTTCTGCGTGCTGCGCCGGCCCAAAGAGTGCCCGGCTGAAAACGACAACGCAGGCATGTCGGGTGCCACTATCTGCACCAGCGCAGAAAGTTTTGAGCAGATATCTCCTTCCGCTCGGCCAGAATTGCAAGAAGTTTGTGCATATTCTATGTTTGTCGCGGTCAATGGCAAAAAGCGCTTATCTGCAATGTAGGTGTTTCTGCGTGTTGCGCCTGCCTAAAGAGTGCCCGGGCCAAACCGACAATGCAGACATGTCGGGTGCCACGGTCTGCACCAGCACAGCAAGTTTGGGGCAAATAGCACCTTCCGTTCGGCCGTAATTGCAAGAAGTGTCTGCATATTCTGTTTGCCGCGGTCAATGGCAAAAAGCGCTTATCTGCAATCTAGGTGTTTCTGCGAGCTGTGCCTGCCCAAAAAGTGCCCCGGCCAAACCGACAATGCAGGCATGTCAGGTGCCACGGTCTGCACCAGCACAGCAAGTTTGGTGCAAATAGCACCTTCCATTTGGCCGTAATTACAAGAAGTGTCTGCATATTCTATATTCGTCGCGGTCAATGGGAAAAGGCGCTTATCTGCAATCTAGGTGTTTCTGTGTGCTGCGCCTGCCCAAAGAGTGCCCGAATGAAAACGACAATGCAGGCATGTCCGGTGCCACTGTCTGCACCAGCACCGAAGTTTTGAGCAAATATCTTCTTCCGTTCGGCCGTAATTGCAAGAAGTGTCTGCATATTCTATGTTCGTCGCGTTCAATGTGAAAAGGCGCTTACCTGCAATCTAGGTGTTTCTGCGTGCTGCGCCTGCCCAAAGAGTGCCCGAATGAAAACGACAACGCAGGCATGTCGCGTGCCACTGTCTGCACCAGCACCTCAAGTTTTGAGCAAATATCTTTTTCCGTTCGGCCGTAATTGCAGGAAGTTTGTGCATATTCTGTTTGTCGCGGTCAATGGGAAATGGCGCTTATCTGAAATCTAGGTGTTTCTGCGTGCTGCGCCTGCCCAAAGAGTGCCAGAATGAAATGGACAATGCAGGCATGTCCAATGCCACTGTCTGCACCAGCACAGCAAGTTTTGAACAAATACCTTCTTCCGTTCGGCCGAAATTGCAAGAAGTGTCTGCATATTCTATGTTCGTTGCGGTCAATGGCAAAAGGCGCTTATCTGCAATCTAGGTGTTTCTGCGTGCTGCGACTACCCAAAGAGTGCCCGGGCCAAACCGACAATGCAGGCATGTCGGTTGCCACGGTCTGCACCAGCACAGCAAGTTTGGGGCAAATAACACCTTTCGTTCGGCCGTAATTGCAAGAAGTGTCTGCATATTCTATGTTCGTCGCGATGAATGGCAAAAAGCGCTGATCTGCAATCTAGTTGTTTCTCAGTGCTGCGCCTGCCCAGCAAGTTTTGAGCAGATATCTCCTTCCGTTCGTCCGTAATGGCAAGAAGTTAGTGCATCTTCTCTGTTCGTCGCGGTCAATGACAAAAGGCGCTTATCTGCAATCTAGGTTTTTCTGCGTGCTTCGCCAGCCCAAAGAGTGCCCGGCTGAAAACGACAAAGCACAGCAAGTTTTAATCAGCTATCTCCTTCCGTTCGGCCGTAATGGCAAGAAGTTTGTGCATCTTCTCTGTTTGTCGCGGTCAATGGCAAAAGGACTTATCAGCAATCTAGGTGTTTCTGCGTGCTGCGCCGGCCCAAAGAGTGCCCGGCTAAAAACGACAAAACAGGCTTGTCAGGTGCCACTGTCTGCACCAGCACAGCAAGTTTTGAGCAGATATCTCCTTCCGTTCGGCCGTAATGGCAAGAAGTTTGTGCATCTTCTCTGTTCTTCGCGGTCAATGGCAAAAGGCGCTTATCTGTAATCTAGGTGTTTCTGCGTGCTTCGCCGGCCCAAAGAGTGCCCGGCTGAAAACGACAAAGCAGGCATGTGGGGTGCCACTGTCTGCACCAGCACAGAAAGTTTTGAGCAGATATCTCCTTCCGTTCAGCCGGAATTGCAAGAAGTTTGTGCATCTTCAATGTTCGTCGCGGTCAATGGCAAAAGGCACTTATCTGCAATCTAGGTGTTTCTGCGTGCCGCGCTGGCCCAAAGAGTGCTCGGCTGAAAACGACAACGCAGGCATGTCGGGTGCCACTGAGTTTACCTGCACAGAAAGTTTCGAGCAGATATCTTCTTCCGTTCGGCCGGGCCGGAATTGCAAGAAGTTTGTGCATCTTCTATGTTCGTCGCGGTCAATAGCAAAAGGCGCTTATCTTCAATCTAGGTGTTTCTGCGTGCTGCGCCGACCCAAAGAGTGCCCGGTGGAAAACGACAACGCAGGCATGTCGGGTGCCACTGTCTGCACCAGCACAGAAAGTTTTGAGCAGATATCTCCTTCCATT